>NW_026896101.1:0-195949 GCF_033153095.1 Gastrolobium bilobum
ACGGCCTCTATGTAGCAGTAGACCATTTTGAATATCCCAGTTCCCCTTTTTTCCTTTGGATGACTGTATTTCCCCTATTATTTTTGTAGCATAGGTATCGCTGTGTAGCTCCTTCTGTAATACGGAAACATAGTGAGTTTGTGGTGTGGAGAGTGATGTGAGGTGCGCAGAGGGGGACCCAATATCCCCTGGTAGTTGTCGAGATAGGCCATCTGCGGCTGCATTAGTAATACCCGATTTAAAAGTGATCGTAAAATTATACCCCAGTAACTTTGCCAGGAATTGTTGCTGTTCTGGTGTCTGTATCACTTGATTCATCAGGTGGTGCAAGCTCTTATGGTCCGTTCGTATGACGAAACTGGATCCTAAGAGGTATTGACGCCATTTACTCACTGCCGACGTAATAGCATACATCTCCCTTATATAAGTTGATTGAGTTTGCATGCGTGGGGAGAGTTTCTTACTAAAATATGCGACTGCCTTTCCATCTTGGAGCAATATTTTAAAATCAGGCAGAATGAGAATCGGTGCTTCAGTAAGGCACTTTTTTAATTCTAGAAAGGCCTTGTTAGCTTCTTCTGTCCAATAAAATTTGCCCTTTGTGAGGAGATCAGTGATTGGAGAAGCTATTTTTGCATACCCTTTAATAAATTTGCGATAGTATCCTGAAAGCCCTAGGAATGCGCGTACCTGAGTGACCGTAGTGGGAGTGGGCCAATCTGAAACGGCGATGACCTTATCTGGGTCAGGTGCGACGCCTGCACTAGAGACAATGTGTCCCAAGAACTGAATAGAGGATGTTGCAAATGCACATTTGGAGAGTTTTGCATACAATTTGTGCTTCCTCAAAATTTCCAGGACTTGATGTAAATGATTGATGTGCGTTTGTAATGTGGGGCTGAACACTAAGATGTCATCAAAGAATATGACCACAAAACGTCGTAAGATTGGTGCAAAAACATCATTCATTGTTGCTTGAAAGGTGGAAGGAGCATTCGACAGCCCAAATGGAAGAACCATAAATTCAAAGTGGCCGTGGTGTGTCCGGAATGCTGTCTTATGAATATCCTCGGAGTGCATGCGAATTTGGTGATAACCTGATCGGAGATCAAGTTTTGAGAAAATTGTTGCCCCGTGAAGTTCGTCCAACAATTCATCCATGGTTGGTATAGGAAATTGATCTCTGACAGTGATTGCATTTAAGGCTCTGTAATCCACACAAAATCGCCAAGTACCGTCTTTCTTTTTCACTAATAGGACAGGAGAACTGAATGGGGATTGGCTAGGACGAATGATTCCTGCTGATAGCATTTCCTGACATAATTTTTCAATTTCGCTCTTTTGGAAATGTGGGTAGCGGTAGGGTCTAACTTGGATAGGTTTTGTGTTAGGGAGTAAATGGATATGGTGGTTATATGGACGGTGTGGTGGTAAGGTGTTGGGAATGGTAAACACATCATTGTAGGTGGAAAGTAATTTTTGGATGTCAGGGACAATATGGTGGTGTTCTGTGTCGTGTGTTTGTGGGGTGTTTGGTGGGGCAGAGTGAGAACTGTTGAAACACATGAGGCATGAAGTGTATGCATCAGTGACCATAAGTTTATTCAACTTTGCAGATGAGATAAGTATTGGGTGGTCAGGACGGTGTCCGTGAAGTTGAATGTTGGTGCCTTGATGGTCAAATGTCATGAGCAATTGGCTATAGTCGGTAAGAATTGGTCCCAAGGTGCTGAGCCATTGAACCCCTAGGACAATATCTGTACCCTTTAACTCCAAAGCGTATAACTCAACGGAAAATGAATGAGACTGCAGCATTAGAGGTACTTCCTTGCAATATGCCTGACATTGAAGCCCCTCACCATTGCCTACCTGCACAGTAAACGGCTCTAAAGACTGCAAAACCAATCCCAAATAAGTGGCCATTTTATGCGTGATAAAATTATGAGTGCTGCCTCCGTCAATTAGAACCTGAACTGGTTTGCCAAATATCGTTCCTGTTAAACGAAAAGATCGTGGAGAATAATGGCCAAATAAGGCGTTCAAACTGATCTCAGAAAAGGGATTAGAAATCTTATCTATAATTGGAGATTCTGTGTGTTCTTCAGAGTCGGCTGGGGGTGGTTCATCTTCGATGCCATCAAAATAGAGCAAGGTGGCTTTTCCTTTGCATTTATGGCCAAACACGTATTTTTCATCACAATTGTAGCAAAGCCCTTTTTCTCTTTTATGTTGCATTGCTTCTGGTGAAAGTCTTTTAATAGGAAGTGGGGATGTTATGGGTGAATGTTTGGTGGTGGTGGATGGATTGGCTGATGTATTTGGTGTGAACGGTGGACGTGGTGTCCACTGTCGTTGGGTTTTGTACCCTGTATTGGAGTCTGTGTGCTGGTCCTCATATATTTTTGCCAGTGAAAATGCAGCATGGATATCGTGAGAGCGTTGAATTAATACTTGGCTGCGAATGTTCGGTTTGAGACCAGCGACGAATAGTGCTCGTTTGAGTGTAGGAGAAAGGCCTGGGACCCTGCTGGCTATGACTTCAAAACTAGCTTGGAACTCACTAACCGTCGTTTGTTGTCGAAGGTTGGCAAGGCAGACTGCCGGATCTTCAAACTCCGATGGTCCAAAACGCCTTTGCGCCGCCACTACGAACGCGGCCCAATTGGGAATTAACCCATCATTAAAAAGTCCTTGGAACCAAGAATTTGCTGGTTTGTCAAGGTTGAAGGATGCAACTAACACGCGTTCTGCCTCGGGTATCTGATAGAATTCAAAATATCTATTGGCCTGAAAAATCCAATCAGTGGGATCGCCGTCTGCAAACCTCGGAAAAGTGATTTTCGTTGGTTGTGTACGATTAATGCCTGTGTGGTTTGGCTGAGATTTGTAGGGACTTGAGCCGAGAACCCCCGATCCGTTGGACTGATTTTCCAGAATTCGATTGATGTCCTGGCGGAGTATCGCAAAATGTTGATTCTGCTGGTTTTGCGATTGCTGCAATTGTGCTTGCGAGTCCTGTAATGCCAATTGTTGTTGTTCACGTACGAGTTCTGCTGCCTCGAGTTGTTTTTCCAGCGTTTCTATGCGCTGAGTCATTTCACGCATGCGTGTGTTCTCCGCCATGTGGGAGTGAGATCAGATGAAAGCACCAATTAAGGGAAACTTCTTAGGATTAAGTGAGAGGAGAGGAATTTAGGAAGAAGAATTGCGATCAAAATATTCCATGAATTTTATTGATCTTTCCAGGATTTTTATAATAAAATAAAATAACAACCTAATGGCTAAGGATGCCACTTACTAACTAATTACTGGAAATTAAAATAACAAATTGAAGATAAGGATATCTTAAGGGTTGATCCTATCTGCAACTAACTAACAAACTGATAATTGCATAATTATTAAATAAGAAAATAAAGACTCCTAGTTAATAAAGCTTAATCATAATCTTGAAGATGGGCTGGTGCTTTTGTCATTCGTTTGGGCCTCTCATTAACTGGGCTTGCTACAGTATTGCAAATGAAATGCGAATGAATGAATAGGATATTTCATAAATGATTGGCGAATAGTTTGCTGTAGTCTTATCTTTCAATTGTGATTAGTTCCATCCAAGACGTGCATGTTTGGAGTGTTTGAGATGACTCGAGTAGCAAGAAATGTTAACCAAACAGTGAAATACATTTTTTTTTTGTTTCCCAAGATATCCTTCGGCCGATAGTCAAAGACTAATTCTTTCGAAGCAGGAGATCACATTAAATGAGTAAACCTCTTCCAACAAAGCATTTTCCATACGTACGGCCAGGAATCGAACTCCTGTCAGCATGCTTAAAGAACCCAAGTGAAATATATTTTAGGTACTAAGAAATCAAGGTCGGAAAATGCATATGGATTATTACTTCTTCTTTTTTAAGATTATATCATCTCACATTTAGAACAGTGGGATAAAATTGGCTGCAATTAAATGGTAAGATTATAAAATATAAAATAATGTTTACCAATGTATTTATTTAGTATTACTCATCAATAATTACATCGGACCACAGAGTAATATATGGAACATAACTTCTTGTTCTTTTTTGTGGTAATTTATATGAGTAGGTCATATTTGTGTTGGGTCGAGGTTGGACATTTATATGAATACACTCAATATATGAAAATATTTTAACTTTATTTTCACGTGTTAAATTACATTTTTTATTACACGAAAAACTAATTATATTATGCTATCCATTTTATTTTACAACTTAATCCAATATTAATTATATTTTTATATTTGATGAATAATAGTTAATATCATTTATTACTTTTTAAGGTATGGAAATTTACTAATACATATAAATAGATACATAATTATATAAATTAAGCTAAAAACGTATAATGATCATAATTAAATATAAAAAAATTATTATAATTTAAAAATGCCACCGTTGCCTAAAAAATTTAAATTTAAGTTGATTCAGAAAAAAGGTAAAAAAATAGTTAGTATTTATAAATTTATTTAATTTAAATTATCTTTTCCGTAGTTTATGTTTTTATATCAAATTCCATAATTTTACCTATTTTTATTTTTATTTTTAAGGACTAATATAGTACAAATTAAAGATTAAAAATATAAAATCAATATTTATAAAAAAGGAAAAAGAAAATGTTAATAATTAAAAATAAGATTTAAATTTTAAATGGATAAAAATATAAAAACTGATTCTTTATTGATAAATATTAAATTTAAATGAATGAAAATTTATAAATTAAAAAAATAATAATGATATTATGAAAATTTACTTATTTATCAATAAAATCCAGCAAAAATTATTCGATGTAAAATTGAATATTTTAGAAAACATTTTTATATGTACACTTATCAGCTCATTTCCGTTATTCAAGTTTTTTCTTTTTTAAGTAAACTAACATCTTAGAGGGTGGCAAACTAATTATGAACGTATGGGGTGGCGATGATCGTGGCAGTGAAGATAACGGCGATGACAGGGCTTTTTGACCATTATAGCTTTTTTTTAATAATTAATTACCACCTTGACCATATTTATAAACTATTTTAAAAATTTAACCTCTCCAGAAAACATAACACCAATCTGCCCTTGTTTGACCGTTGACCATGAAACCTACCCGGGTACACCCCTACCTACCCGGGTATATTTTGAAATTTTTTACCTACCCGAATACACCCCTACCTACCCGGGTATATTTCTTGAATCTGAAAAAATATTTGAATTATTTACCCGGGTAAGAAAGGGTATACCCGGGTAAATAACCTGGCACTGTTTGTAAATAATCTGGCTTTCTGCAAAGGGTCTTTTCTTTTTGTAAATAACAAGGGCTGCCATGTGTTTAAATGACTAGATTGTCCATTCGCCACTGATGGACCTGCCATTGTTGAACCTGCTGTTAGTGGACCCGATGGCCTTGCTGAGTGAGAAAGGATATTTCATTAGAATCGGTTATCTTGGTGCTGTCATTGTAATTGCTGAATTATCTCTGCAGATTGAGGATTATATTGTCCTCATCTAGCTAGCCACTAATATCATTTGTTTTGGTGCATTTCTTATAACTGTGATCTGTTTGCTGTTGTTCATTTTATCTTGCTGAGATTCTGGTGCCAACAGCTACCCTATGTTGACCCTGATTATTTACCCGGGTACACCCCTTTCTACCCGGGTAAATAATTCAAATATTTTTCCAGATTCAAGAAATATACCCGGGTAGGGAGGGGTGTACCCGGGTAGGTAAAAAATTTCAAAATATACCCGGGTAGGTAGGGGTGTACCCGGGTAGGCTTCATGGTCAACGGTCAAACAGGGGCAGATTGGTGTTATGTTTTCTGGAGAGGTTAAATTTTTGAAATAGTTTATAAATAGGGTCAATTTGGTAATTAATTATTAAAAAAAGGCTATAGTGATCAAAAAGCCGCGATGACAGCAATAACAATGGAGTTGGGACAAAGTTTAATTTTAATAAAAGAAATATTTAATTTTTAACTTTTATTTTATTAAAAGTAAAAAGTTTTAACTTAAAAAATAAGAATTTAACCTCTTTTGTGATTTTTGAAAAAAAATTTCTTCCAAACGAACTGTTAGTCTTTAATCATAATTAGCGTGCCAAAGTAATCATTAACTCAAACTTGTTCCGTCTTTTATTTTACGTTTAAGAAGCATAGGGCACTTCACGTTGAAATTCAAGTTTGAAGCAGTGACGTAATCATGGCAACCTTGATGATCCTACGGACAGAAAATGTGTGTTCAGTGTACGACAACAAAAGATGAATTCCATCCATTGGGTGAGAAAAAAAGTAGGCCCCACGAGGGAAAAGAGTTTTTTTTTATCAAAAATATGGTGAAAAAATATATTTTTTGAAAATATTACGAAAAAAATTATTTGTTAAGCTAAAATATTTATGGAAATGTCGAGTCAATTTTATTAATATTATATTTAGTTCATTGTAAAATATGAATATGAATTTGAAATAATTTTACAAAACTAATCTTATCCAACTTTTTCAATTTAAAATTAAAATAAATTGTTTCATAATCAATGCAGAAGAATCAGTTCCGGCCGAGGCAAAAATGACAAAAAGTCCAAGGCAAAACAATATCTGATTTTGTATCCATTTCCATTCGACGCCAAAGGCTCGAAGACGACTACAGAAGTATATTAATAAAATGCTAAATCAACTCTTTTCACTGGCTTTTTTCAGCAAGTCCTTGAGAACTAAAGATCATATAAGGTCACAATTAGTGGATATATGGAGAAGCAGAAGCAAGAATAAAAAGAAAGTAATTTGTTGGGCAAGATGTGAACAGCCACCGCTTGAAACCCTTGTTCCAAATCAACTACCCAGAGTCTAGTGGCGGTGCCACGACATCCACCACTGAAATTCCACTATTGTTAGAAACGACACAAACCCATCCTCGTTTAGCAACCATTTTCTCAACACCATTAAGCCTCTCTGATACCATAACCTCCTCCCAAGCATCTCCTTCATTGATACAAATGGTTAAAGTAGTAAGTTGAGTCTGTTGAGTTACTTGGAGTTAATTGCTAAAGGGTCTGTCGAGTTAGTTCTTGATTGTTTAAGAGGTAAGAATAAGTGGACACGTGTCTTCCATATGTAGAAGATATGTTGTGTATAAAAGTGACTATAGCTTGTACCAAAAGGGAATGAATGAAGAATATCACTTTAGCTTTTCCCTAATAAAAGGAAAAGCTAATTAGGGAAAAGCTAAGTGATATTCTTCATTCATTCCCTTTTGGTACAAGCTATAGTCACTTTTATACACAATATATCTTTTGCAGAAGGAAGATACGTTGTCGCAACCGTATCGCGACGTGACGGCGAAAGAATATTGAATGGTTAAAACAATGGAGTCGCCACCAAGGTTTATTTAGGAAAACATTGGAAAAACCTTTTTTAAAGACAACTGGTCTTTGAAAACAAAAGAAATGGATTCGGGAGTCGATTACGAGTAGGGAAGGTATTAGCACCCTACACCGTCCGTTAAAAAACGGTTACCTTATATTAATTGTGCAAATTATTGATAAGATTTTAAATATTTATTTCACCCTAAGAAATTAAATAAAATTGACTGTTGGAAAAGAAAACAAACTTTGAAAATGTATTTTTGTGCTTGACGGGAAGAGTCCCGCTCCGACGTATCCCTCGGTACAATAGGGAACTCAAAGCTACGTCGTTCTGTAGAAAATATTTGTGTGTTTATTGATTTTAGTTTTTGAAAGTAATTTTAAAGAAAATTTATTGGAAGGTGGCTTGAAGGTTTCGAATTACCAAGCTGTCGTAGCTAAAATAATCTGAAACGATAATTGTAGGATTAACAAGCTGTCTCAACTCAGCTAATCCCTTTTTAATAAATTAAATTTCATGTTTATTATTTTCATTATTTTGAATTTTAAGATAATTTTGAATGAATTTTGAATCACCAAGCCGTCACGGCTAAAATGAGTCAAAATAAAATACACGGGGTTAACAAACCGTCACGGTTAAATTATCCCTTTGTTGAAAATCTTAATGTTTTAAGTTTCAATATCAAATTTTAGATAAATTTTGAATCACCAAGCCGTCACGACTAAAATGAATCAAAAGGGTTATGTAAGGTTAACAAGCCGTCACGGCTCAGCTAATCCTTTTAAAACAAATTTCATGTTACTATTTTAATTATTCTAAAATAGATTTGAATGAATTTTGAATCACCAAGCCGTCACGGCAAAAAATGAATCAAAAAAATATACACGAAATTAACAGACCGTCATGGCTAAGTTAACTCTTTTTATAATAAACTTGAGGTTATTGTATTATTTTAATAAATTTTCATAAAGTCTAATTATATTATATAAAAAATGATATTGTAGCGCACTATACACTTAAGATATAAAGAGATGTTAGTGTGATTTACTGGACAAGAAAGAAAAAAAATATATATAAATAAAAAATGCTAGTGTGCCGTTAATAATATAATTCATAATAAGGCAACTTTAAATAAAATAAAAGTTAACGAGAACATAAATGAAATCATAGAAAACAAGATGGTGTATGTTGTTATCAAGATATCTCCACTAGTTATTAGTATCATGCATGCTTATAGATCTTATGTCTAGTGATCCATGAAAAAAAATATATTAAAATATTCCACTAGAAACATAAGCTCGTAGGTTTGTATGTTTAATGAGCTACTAAAAGCATTAGAATATTTTCGCTACTGTACCTAAAAGCCAACAAGGTTTATGACATCTTAGATAAATGAATCAAATGGTTATGTAAATGCTCAAACAGTACGTCTAAAAAAGGGTGGCAGAAACATGACAGCAATAGAACTCTATGTTGGTTTATCATTCTTTTAAAGCTTAATATGAGTCCAAAAGAAAACTTTAAACCCAAATGAAAAAGAACCTGAGCAGGGGTATCAAAGGCAAAGATCCTTGTGGCAATGGTCATTCACAGTGGAAAATATCACAAGAGATATGCTAGACAGATGGTAGAGCGAGGTGGTGCGCTTGACAGCGGCAACAACAACAGTGGTGTTAGCTCTCCTCAAATTCTTTTTTTTTTTTTTAAGTCTTTTCCTTTCTTTCTCTAAAAATTCTTTGGGTTTTAGGAATCTGTTGTCTTCCTAAGAATCCCTCATTTCTCTCTTTCAGTATTTCTGTTTTAGCACTACCTTTCCTTTCTGAAAACTTTCCAACCAATCCACCATAAAAAAATCCTTTTCACAATCAAGGTCTTCGATATTTATAGAGTGAGGGCTGATTTTTTATTATTTCCCTTACCTCCCTGAACACGGCTCCCCTGCTCTTCTTATCCTCTTCCCACGCCCTCCTAAACACATCACGTGGGGTTGTATATGGAGATCAACAAAATGAATTGACAAGCGATTGTTTGATAGTTGGTTAACCCAAGGATGGCGGTTTCATATATAGGGCAATTAATGCACTTTATGGGTTAAGGGATGGGGCATGCAGGTTATGGGTTCTGCGATGGAAGTGGGACCTGGCATGTCAAGATGATGAAGGGATGGAGGTCACGTGGAGCAGTGTTTATTTTATTTTTATTTTTTATTTTTTATATTTTTTATATTTTATATATATATATATATTTTGTGGGAGGACAAAATTAAGTGATTACACACGTGTCCACCAATTGTTACGATACTTGAGGTCACCACCTCAAAAGCTAGCTCAAAAGGTGAGAGTGCCCAAGGCCTTATAAACTCCACATTAATTTCCTATACAACCAATGTGGGACTCGTAACATTGTCACCCCCTTTAAGGGCCGACGTCCAAGGCGGCTTTCACTCTATCGACACTGACCCGAAGGTAGCCCTTTCTGCCTTTGGGGAGGTTTCACCCACCAATCAGTATTCAGTGCCCAAAGGCACCTTAGTCTAGCCTATAGATAGCCCTTTTGTGGCCTCAACTCTTAATGAAAGCACCAGTTGTTAGGAATAGAACCTAACTGATACAAGAAACAGAGAAATAAAGGGAAGAGCTAAACTGATATTCTTCATTCATTCCTTTTTGGTACAAACTATAATCACTTTTATACATATCATATCATCTACAGATGAAAGACACATGTCCACTTATTCTAACCTCCTAAACAATTAAGAACTAACTCAACAGACTTTCATCAATTAACTCCAAGTAACTCAACTTACTACTTTAACCATTCGTATCAACTGCCTTCCCTGTAGATCAAAGTCGGTCTCCGACTTAATGGATCCTCATGGTGAGATTCAACTCCAAATGGAAGCACTAGTTGTTACGAACCTTGAGATCACCACCCAAAAACTAGCTCAAAGGGTGAGAGTGCCCAAAGCTTTATTAACTCCACATTAGTTGTATAGGCAACCAATGTGGAACTGGTAACATTGCCACCCCTTTAAGGGCCGACGTCCACGACGACTTTCACTCTATCGACACTGACCCGATGGTAGCCCTTACCCTTTTGACGGCTTCACTCATCTATCAGTATTCAGTACAACACCTCTTTAGGAGGTATAATACTTTAATCCAGCCTATAGATAGCCTTATTGTGACCTCAACTCTCAATGAAAGCACAAATTGTTACGAACATTGAGGTTACAACCCGAAAAGCAAACTCAAAGGGTGGGAGAGTCCCAAGGCCTTATAAACCTCACATTAGTTTCCTATAAACCGATGTGGGACTCGTAACATTCCTCTTCCATCGCCGCCACCGGTCCCCTCCACCCACACAACAAACCCTCCGGTATCTCCTTCCACACAACCTTCCATCTTCCAATTCCCTTTTTTTCTCCCGCTCTCCATTTTTTTGGGTCCCACTTCTCCAACTACACGGTCTAAATAGAAGGCTAATTTTGTCTGAAAAACAAGTGGAAATTTTCCCATCACCCGATAATCTAAGAATACCATCCTTTGGGAGGTACTTTGGTTTAGGTTTTACACACACAACGGAATCCCGAGAAAATCACTTTTCCTAAATTTTTTTCTAAAATGTGCTACCAAACATGCATGGTCTTCTTGGAAACCCACTTCACTTTTCTGCGTATCTCAAAATAATATCCCTACCAAACATCCTCTTAGTGATAGGACAACCGAACTCGATGGTCTCTTTACTAAAAAGGAAAACAAAAGTTTACCTTTTTATTTTTTTATCTTTTACATTTTTTCTAATAAAAAATGACCATCGAGTTTGATAACCTCAAAGCAAGTTTTTCTCCTTTGATAGGAGACAAATCTTTGGTGCAGAGCTACTGCACCCAGCTCAATGCATCTTCTTTCTAAATAAGGGAAGTTTTATCCCATTTCAATTCTTATGTTTTTTTCTATTTCCTTTTATGTCCTAATATTTTATCCTTATTTGAGAAGGAGTGTACAATACAACAGCTGCACCAAAGATTTATCCCTTAATGGGATAAGACAACAGAACATTATTTGTGTGCTTTCGGCGCCTGGAAAAATTGGTGGAACTGAAGAGAGAGAAAGAGAGAAGAGCTTCAGAAAAGAGGAGAAAGGAGGGAGATTTTTTTTTTTTTTGATCCAGGTGTCACTCCCCTAATGGAAGGACCACC
Source organism: Gastrolobium bilobum (assembly GCF_033153095.1). Classification (NCBI taxonomy): domain Eukaryota; kingdom Viridiplantae; phylum Streptophyta; class Magnoliopsida; order Fabales; family Fabaceae; genus Gastrolobium; species Gastrolobium bilobum. The sequence continues at coordinate 11,574 of NW_026896101.1, forward strand.
AAAGACCCGAAACACTCTAAATTTTTCTGAGACAACACTTCTCCTATTGGTCGCTCTCCATGATGTATGCTCAGAAAAAAGACACACAAATGCCACGCGTTTTATCACTCAAATCCAGAACAATGAACAATTTATTGGTGGCATCCTTGTAAATTTCTTGATTTTTGACAGCAACCAATGTTTACATAAACAAGGTCGGAGAGATACACGAAAGGTTTCTTTCTCGCAATCTAAAATTTTCTAGCATTTTTTCGAGACAGTTTGATATATGAAATAATTAATTCAACTCATAAGCTTAAATTTTTAAATGAAGTTATTGTGCGAAGAAGTTTTATAATATTTAATTATTTTATTGATAGAATTCATGTAAACTTTGATGTATATAAAAAATAATTTAATCCACAAATTTAAATTATTAGGTGAAGTTACATTAATAATTTTTTATTACTCTTCTCTTGTGGGTAAATCAAATATCATAATATACAATATTTGATTTACCCTTCTCTTATGCATATAAAACATACAGTAATCCTGTTTATTAATTAGGTGAATAAAGGAACACCATGGCTTCAACGTGCATGATTTAATCATATATGAAGTTAGTATTCATTCTGCAAAAATGCCGCCAATTCGTACAAAAAAAGAGAAGAAGTTAGCCCTCAATGAACAAAATTATTATTTTATTATAAGAATGAAAAAATTAATTGCGATAATAGGAGAAAGGGCGTATTATCAAAATTAAAACATAATCATATGCCATTTTTAATAGTAATGTAATCTTCAAATAATTTTAAAAGATTTAGTTTTGATTTTCTTATAGGATAAAACATTCTTACATTATCATATATGTTAATCCCTAACAAATCAGGATCGTCAAATATACGGAAATTAACGATTAACAGTGAGAGTAAAACATTTATTTATACCGAATGAAAGGATCTTTCCAATATATATATATATATATATATATGATATCCACGAGAAGTACAAACTTCCACATTCAAGGTCCATTTGCACATCACCGTCTGCTATATATGGGAAAGTCTGGCTGTTGGGCACATGTGAAGGGATTTTTTATTCACACACACAAAAAAGAAGGATAATAAATGCTTTAATTTTTAGGTTTTTCACCATTGACTGCGCAAATTAAGCAACACAACACCATAATCCTTTGTTTAAAGCCAAAGCTTATGTCTAATGCATTAGTGGCAAAAAAACCGGCCGTTGGACTTTTTGCAAAGACACATTTAGTGCATATACTTGAGTACACGTAATTTGTTCAACAGTACTGTGGTTTATAAATGGTGAATTGAAAAAGATTCACCGGCTATGAGTGTGTGGTTGGGGTTCCCATTCATTTGCTATGTTTTCCTGAATTGTTATTTAGCGTGGACCATGTTGTTGTTGACAAACTCATCAGAAGTGCAGAGAATGCATCGTAAACCCAAAATTTTTTTTGTTTGAATGGGATGTACCCAATTGGATACATTTATTTTTTTTAAAGGAGAAAAAATTTCAATGTGGCGAAAAAAAAAATTAGAAAGTGGTAATTTTTCTTACCAAATGTGAAAAAAAAGGAAATACCTTTAATATCAAAATTTTTACTCTGTAAACCCAGAGTCTCTGTGTTCTGCTGCTTGGAATGGAATGCAAACTGAAGATGGCGTACTGAACCAACTTAAAATAATTTTTTTTTTTATAAATTAAATTAAGAGTAAATTAATCATGGCATTTGTAATAAGACAAATATGTATAATTTCTCAAATCAAAATATCATAAAGTTTGATAATATCTAGTAATTAATAATTCTTATTACCCACTTATTCTTTAATCATATACATTTAATTGTATTTTGAATTTATAGAAACTTGTATGACCCTAGAAGAGATATTCTTTAATCTGTATTTATAATTTATCTCAATTTAATAAATTAACTCATTCGAATCATTTGTTTTCCAGATAACTAAATCATCGTACCCACTTATATAAAAGTGTGTCTTTGCGTATTTTATTACTCTTTTATTGTTATTTTCCATCAAAATACATACTAGCTACAGCTCGAAAGAGATTAACATCAACATCAATATCAACAGTATCTTTAACCCAAGCTAATTGAGATCGGTAGTAGATGAACCCAATAATAAATAAGAGGAGATTAAAAATAAAATAAAATAAAATAAAATAAAAATAGAAATAAAAGATTGAGGAAGGGGGAAATAAGATAAAAGACAAAAAGGAGAGAAAAGAGAGAGGGAGGATTGAAGAGGAAAAGGACTAAAAAAGGACAATCTCAAACATAGGAATACCAATGGGTTTAACCTTCCACCTTGGTTATAGCTTTTCTTCATTCCATCCTCAGACACACCGTCCGCCAATCTATATCTCGCTCCATTAAGTTTTGTTTAACTACCTTTCCCCAGGTAAGTTTCGGTCTACCTCTAGCTCTCTTTGTGTCGAGCTCTTGATAACAAACTTTTGTTCTTACAGGAATATCCAGGGGTCGTCTTATTACGTGCCCAAACCACCTCAATCTATGTCCCTTCATCTTTTCAGATACCAGTACTACTCCTACCTTTCGTTGAATATCTTCATTTCTTATCATCCTCGTATAAGCACACATCCATCTTAATATCCTCATTTCTGTTACTCTCATTTTATGCTCGTGTTGCCTATGTGCTTGCCAACATTTAGCTCGATATAACATTGCAGGTCTTACTGCTGTCCTATAGATTTTCCTTTTAGCTTAAGGGGAATTTTACGGTCACCTAAAAACCCAGATGCACTCCGTTATTTCATCCATCCTGCTCTGATTATATGATGTATATCCTCATCAATCTCACCACCTTTTTGCAACATTGATCCCAGGTATCTAAAAGCATCTTTCTTGCGTACCTCTTGGCCAAGTAGATGCACGAGGTCTTGATCTTCATCTTTTATCAGAGAAAACTCACATTTCATATAGTCAGTCTTGCTCCGGCTTAACGTGAAACCTTTAAACTCAAAGTGCTTCTTCACAATTGAAGTTTCCTATTAACACCATCTTTGGTCTCATCAATAAGCACAATATCATCTGCAAAAAGCATACACCACAACACTTCCTCTTGAATGTCTTTTGTTAGTTCATCCATCATTAAGGCAAAGAGATAAAGACTCAGAGTCGAACCTTGGTGTACACTTAATGTAATAGGAAAATAACTTGATGTTCCATTACAAGCTTTCGCACATGTAGTAGCCTCATCATACATACCTTGATTGCATTTACATACTTTGATGATACTTTTTTCTTCTCAAGAACCCACCATCAAACTTTTCTTGGGACCCTATCGTATGCTTTCTCAAGATCTATGAACATCATATGTAAATCCTTCTTTTTTTCTCGATATCTTTCCATCAATTAACGATCAAGAAAATAGCTTATGTGGTACATCTTCCTGGTATAAATCTAAATTGATTTACATAAACCTTAGTCTCTCTCCTCAAACGATGTTCAATAACTCTCTGCCACAACTTCATAGTATGGCTCACAAGCTTAATGCTTCTATAGTTATAACAATTCTGGATATCTCCCTTGCTTTTGTAAATAGGCACAAACACACTCTTCCTCCAAGCACTATACATCTTAATTGTTTGAAGAATCTTATTGAAAAGATGAGTCAGCCAATTATTGCCACCTCCCCCAAGTCCCTCCACACTTCAATAGGTACATCATCGAGTCCGAAAACTTTATTAGTCTTCATCATCTTTAAAATCTTCTTAACTTCATGTGTATTGATTCTGTGCATAAACCTTCTATTTATAGCTCGAAAGAGATGTGGAGAAGATAACATATATTATTGAAACACCAAGGTCTTGCAAAATCTCAAATCCAATGACATATGTGATTACCATATATTGAGTCAAAACGCTACTCTCATTAGTAATATTATTTTATAATTTCGTGTGCTTTAGTTAGATACCTGTTGACAAATTTGCTTAAACTTTCGAAAGACACGCATCACCTTGTTTATTAAAATAAGGAGAGAGACTTTACAAAATACCACTAACCGCAAATATGATGTTCTAAACTTTAGACCAAATCACTAACAGTCTAACACATTTGTAAAGGGGTTATTATTATTATTATTATTATTATTATTATTATTATTATTTGGTGAATAGTAAAAGGATTATGATAGAATAGAAGTTCAGATAAAGTTTATATATAGCGTTATGCTTTCTAGCACCATCTTGATGAAAGCATGTTTAACTTTAAATATTCAATCAAACATTAAAACCAAGTACCCCAGGAATAAATACTTTTTCACTTTAAAAATAAAAAGTGTATTTCTCTTTTGTTGCAAGATACGGCTTGGTTCAAAAAGCACAACGTTTTCCGTTCTAAGAGTCAAAAGCCTCATATGTGAGAAATTCTTGTATTCCATATGGTGCTTAGGTAGCTGAATACCAACCTACCTATCTCAAGTGGAACTTAAGAAGAGACAAATTAGATGTCTATCATTATATCATGATACTGAATTTAGGCATGAACTTTGGGGAAAGTTTAACAAGATAAGGTTATTTAATATAAAACAAGCGAACAACAATATAAATGAGGATTTCAACACTGTTTATATAGAATTCAGAAGCTTGCACGTAATCACATGACAACTTTAGCTTCTATAATAAATAACTTCTAATTATGAGAGACTACATAAAAACTTGATGGTACATGAATTAGTTCAACTGTGGTCTGTGGCATTATGTTCAATAAATTGGAAGACAGTATAACCTATATGAATATGTTGTTAAGTGAAAAATTAATGGATATTAAACTCGCTTGATTCCGGTGGATGGAAAATATTGGCTCCATTAATTGTAATAATGAAAAATAATTAACATCATTATTAAAGGAAATAACAATGAAATAATTGGTTCCACTAACTATAATAATAGAAAATTATTTGACTCTATTATTAATGGGAATAACTATAAATTAATTGGCTCCATTATTATTGACAACAGTAATATTGTTTTCTTGATTTGTGTTAACTTTTAATGAAGACATAATATTTAAAAAGAGTACTAAGATATTGTACTTGGGTGTTTGAGTTAGTGAACTGTTTGAGAGAGAAAGTAAGGAGAAAATCCGATTGCATGAGAAATAGTGTGAGAGAGTGTACACTAGATTCTTGAGAGTAGGGAAAAACATGAGTGCTGCATATTGTGTATCCTGAGATTTTTCATAATAAATTTGATATCTCCCTTGTGGATGTAACCAATTTTGGGTTAACTACGGTGAATCTTATCTTTTCAATTATAATAATTTTGTAATAATATTAATATTGGGATTTGGATATTCTCATGTAAAAAAGTGATAGTGTTATTTGATCACAACCACTCATTTAAAAGTCATACACTTCTTTTTCTCTTATCTCATTATTAATGATCATATGACCATTTTTTCATATAAAAAGATCCAAATCTCAATATTTTAAATATCCTGAAATTCCCAACATAGGTGATAGAATTGTGAGTTTTTCCGTTAATGATAGAGTATCATAATTATGTTGAAATTCAAAGCATGCAAGTCCTCGAGACCACTTTCCTCTTAAATGTTGGCTTCCGATCACCAATATCATTGCAGGGAGTGTATCTTTTCTATGTGAAGGAGTGCTCATGTGGTCATGTTATTTGATCATAACCACTAATTGATGATGAGATAAGAAAGAAAAAATTATATAATTTTTAAATGAGTAATTGTGATCAAATAACATGATCACTCTATTAGGCATCAATTCATGTGGGTTAGGGTTAAATACCCGCCGGACTAAATGACTCACAATAATAAAAATTTGTATAGGCTAAAAGTCATCTCGATCAGGATCAACCTGCGAGTCATTCAAAAGTTAAAACTAAAAAAAAAAACCATTTATTTTAGCAGGTTCAAAGCATTCAAAATTATTTTAATTAATGAACATTTAACACTTTCATAAAATATTATATAAAAATAAATTTTTTCATAATTTATTTTTTTAATGAAATAATATTTGCACAAAAATATACAAGTTAAAGTGTAAGAACCACACCAAAAAGAAAAGTGTAAGAAACTTTTTAATTATTTTTTCAATAATCCTTGAATAGTTGGTTTTTTTTTTTTTTTTGTAATAATGAATAGTTGGTTTTAGTTGGTTCTATAAAAAAACATTAAAATGATCGCATGGAATAATGATAGTTATTATTTTATTTTATTTTGGTAAATGATAGTTATTCTTAATTAATACTTAGAGTGAAATTTTCTATCATTCAACAGATTTTTTAGTATAGGTGAAAATTTTAATGGTTTGATTTTTGCAATAGAAATTAGTTAATCATGACTTTGTATGACCCTCTCAACTTTTTTAGTGTAAAAAATAAGCAATGCTAAAATTGTAAATAATTTTTAGTAATTTAATTTTTTACTACATTTTAATATACTTTTAACATATTTAAAAGTATAAAGGGATGTTCATACCTATAGAAGTTAAGCTATTCTATGTTGGTGATATAGATTTTAAGAACTTGGTTACAATTTTATAGTAACTTATAATTTTATAATTAGTAAACATCTAATTAAAGACTTAGTCAAATTATAAAAAATTAGAAACATAAAAATTCTATTTAAAATTTTAAATTATATGAAACTATTTAAAATTTAATTAAATTATAGAAAAGTTTCAAAGTAAATTACCTACTTATACAGCCTTAAAGACAAATATGGAGTTTATTATTTATTATTTTATTTAAAATAAAAAGAGAAATATTTAAAAAAAATCTGAAAATGGAGACTCTATGTTTAATTTTAACATGAATAGATCTTATGTATCTCGACCATTTAATGAATCAATAACCAATAATTAATGATCAATAGTCAACAATTAATCTCAATATTTCTTCTTTATCTTTTAATAAACTTTATTAAAAAATTTATGACCATTAATCTATTATTGAAAGATTGAGATTCATTCCATCACATGATCATGTTAAAATTAGATATAAAATATTTACAAAAAAAAAAAAAAAAAAATTAGATATAAAATGATCCATTCTCATAGGACTTAAAATGATCCATTCTCATAGGACTTATCTTTACACGCAATATTAATTTTAATTATTAGGCAAATAATAATATTTTAACATTCCAAACTGTTGGATTCAAATTTGGATGAGTAGACAATGAAAATTCGTATTTTAATACAAGTTTATCTCTTTTATATTATTTAAATTTTGATATAAGTATTTAATTTATATATATACACACATTAAATTTATAGTTAATTTTATTGAAAATATCATATAAGAATAAATAAAATATAATTATAAATAGAGACAAAAATATCTTTCATATAAAATAATTTAAGAAAACAATTGAAACAAATAAAAAGTAATTTTATTGTATTGCTAAAATATATATTTATTATATATATTCTATAGAATTATATATGTAAAGTATATTTTATTATATAATTTATTTTATATTTACAAATAATCAAATTCATACATTTTTATTTTTATTTTTTAAATAATGATTATTTTGATAAAAAAAGTTGTCCCATTGATAAATCCACAGGACTTTGGGAGTTAGAGTTAGAAAAGATCCTACAACAAAATAAAATAAATAAATTAGGCTGAAATTAATAAATTAGGCCCAAATATAAGGATTTGAAGGCTTGTCTGCGGGCTACAACAATTTGAACAAGTTTAACCATACTAGATAGCTAAAAAAATATTATCCAAATAACTTTTTGTAGTTCCACGAAAAGTAACAATCTTAGCTTTGTTAACAGTTAGGTTTGGAGGCTCAGTTTTGTTAAGGTATGGATGCATATCTTGCTTCCCATTTGGCCTTTGGCCAAGCTAAAAGCAAGTACACTCCCAACCTGCTCAAAGGATTGTTTTTTACTGAAGAAGAATACATGTTTACTGTACTTAAAAAAAAAAGAAAAAAAGAATAAATATATACTTGTCTCCAGGTCTACCTTCCGGTCTATAGCTGTAGCATACAATGGCAATTTACTTTTTATTTCATCATACTATTTAAGTGTATTTGATTATTATTTTCCAAAAAGCTGGTAATTAAAACACTCCACAAAAAGTCAACAAGTTTATAACTCGAGTAACAATAACAGTGTGACAATAATAATAATAATAATAATAATAATAGGGTTTTGCATCTCTCCTTTGACTGCAAAGTTTGAAAATTTGCAGCTGACATAAAAATATGGTGGGCCTCATCATTTTTAAAAAAGAAAAAAAAAAGAAAAAAAAGAAGAAAAAATGATGATGAGTGTGTGGCAGAAGAAAATCACTTCTGCAGTGACAACAGAAGTGATTTCCCCATAATAATAATAGAGGTTTGATTATTTAAGAGATCACTCATCCCATTTCTTTACACGATGCATGCTTGCACATTATAACATACTAAAAAAATACATAAATAACCCAAACTCGTTGGCACAGATGGAAGGAGTCTGTGTTCCCTTAACCAGTGGTCTCGAGTTCAAGTCCTGGGTATGGAAAAAACGGATTGGGTAGGGCCACCCCGAAAGGGTCTGATCGACTCCCGAAGGGGGTGGGGATACCCTTGAGATTACTCAAAAAATAATAAATACATAAATATCTTTTAATTAACACTTTTTAAAATGTGAAATAATAAAATCGAATTAAATTAATATAATATGAGTTTAGTCACATATGATTGAGTTTGGTTCAAGTTGGAGATGCTTAGAGATGATTATATGTAAGAACAGGGGCTTCGATCTTCTAGTGGGATGCTATTACGAAGTGGGGTTATGCTTCAAGTGGGATGTTGAGAATAGAATAAGAGGAGGTGAATATCTGCGAGACATTCTGATGCTCGAGTCGAAATTTAGTGATTATGTATTTAGTATATGTTTTGGTATAGGGACAGAGATGTCTAATCTTGTGATTAGTATGTCAATATTGAATCTGAATGTCCGCTCTCAAGTACCTATGAAAAAAGTACCTTAGATAATAATGGATCATTGTACACTATAATAATAACGGCATAGTTAGAGGGTGAGATGTATGCGCAGTGACAATTAAGAGAGAGAGGGTTTAGAATGTGTGTACCTTATTGGCTTAACCTTTTATTTATAGATGACTTACTAGTAGGAGTGGACTTCTGGACCTCTTAAGAATATTAGGGGTCCAGTTCTTGATCCATTATTAGTGTATTAGAATTAGTACAATTAAGGAATCTTCCCTTAATCATTTTCTTATTTGTTATCCCTTCTTGGGCCTTATAGAATATAGGTCTTTATGTCTGGTACTAACAGTTGCCCCTCAGCCAGGTAGTCTTGGTGTCCGAACTGTCGGGGTGTATATTATTTCGGGCTTTAGTTTTATCTTATGAGGATAGTTGGGTCTCTATGCACCACTTTTGATCACGTTCATGATTATTTTTATTATTCTTGGTATCTGGACGTCGACCATGTTCTTGATCCGAGCATTGTTAGCTTTTAATCTGTGGTGTATAGCTTCAACCATCTGGTTGTGTTGATTTTGGTGTCGGGCGTTGTGAGTCGGGTATTGAGTATGATATTCTCGTATTCCCCCCTCAACCTTTTTGGCCGAGGTCCAGCTTGGGATTGTCTGATCTTTCTCTAGATCGCCTTGCCCGAGATCTATTCCTTGCTTTTCTTTGTTCTATTTTGATGGTTGTGTTCCTACATTTACCCCCCATCTCAATAATCTGGGTGTCCGGAATGACATGATGAATATTATATTACTTATAATAACAAATATGACCTTTGTATTATTATACTCTGGTTATATCAGGTCCTTTTTGGTTGAAGACTTCTTATTGATGTGGCAATATCTGAATTTGTGGCTGGGATTTAGTCCTATGTGCTCTCTGCTTAACCCAGTTTTATTGGCCAAGGTCTGGATCTGAAGTAATTGATCCTTTTATAGACCGCCTTTGTTCATGCTTTTGACCGGGGTGCTGGCCTTTTATCCTTTTCCCTTAATCAAAGTTCTAAAATTGGTTTACTTTCAAGATTTTGGACAAATAACTATGAGTCGTAATGCCGACTTTACTTTGTACTTTTGCCCTTTTGCTGATTTGAGGGCCTTTGAGCCCTTTTTTACTGATATTGCCGAGTTTTCCTCATGGTCCTCTCTTTTTATTCTGATAGTTTGTATTCCCCTTGAATGTTTTATTTAAGTTTGCGGAGTCAAATTCTTCGTTGCTATAATTAGCCAGGCTTCTCTTGTCGTGCCTTTATATGTTGACTTGGCTTCTTTATAGAAGCAATATTTTTTGCAGTTGCTCTAGTATTTGATTTGACATGTTTTGCCATAATCTTGTGCTTGCGAAGGCAGTGTTCTCCTTTAGCCTGTCTTCGCATACTGCAGCTTTTTAATTTAAGGCTTGTTTCTTTTCGCAAGGGCATTGACCCCTGCTTCTTTCGCGGTGGCTTTTTTTATCTAAGCCCGACTTCATTTGCTATGGCCTTTGATTATTTTTGACTTGGCTCGTTCGCCTAAGTTTTAATGTCATAACTTTTTTCCTTCGCAATAATTTGCCCAGATTTTCATTCCATGGCTTCTATTTCGACCTGGCCAAGGTCCTATTATTCATATATGTAGAATTTCGTGATTATATTAGCTCAGTTTTGCATACCGTTGCCTTATTTATTTGAACTCGACTTATATGCGGAGTCATTTTTATGAAGGCGTATATTTGTTCCTTCGTTTAATTTTAGTCTGGCTTTGCACATCGTGACTTTGTAAATTTCGGACTTGGTTTTGCCAGATTTCGCAGTGATATTGCTTTCTATTTTAGCCTGCTTCATATGCCGCGACTTTCACTGATTTCAACTCAATCAGAGTCATCTTGACGAAATTAACCTCTTTGAATCTGGTACCTTGTTGTGATGCACTGGTATCTAATCCCCGCTTATTTAGTGATGACTTTATTATATGAGCCCGACTTTGCATGATGTAGCTTTATTGTTGGACTTGGCTTCTTTCACCCATGTCTTGAGTTGAGCCTCATTTCGAATATGGGTGTAAGTCTGTCGTAAGGATTGCGATCTCTTCAAATTTGTCTTTATCTTTATCTCGGATTGGGGGCACAGCATCGCAGTATAACAATAATTAAAGAAATAATTGTATAAATCAAGCCTCTCTATGATTAATGGACTTTGACGAAGATTGAGCCAACGAGAGATTGTGTGTGAGAACTTGATGACTTTGGTAATATTTATCCGGAGTAACAACTCATTCAATAGAAATGAAAAAGTATAAAGTCAAATATGTCATATATAATAGGGATATATTTTTCTTATGTTGAAGGAAAAAAAACTACCTCATGTTATAGAAACAAAAGTATAAGTGGGACCCACAGGTAAGAGGAGAGAGAAAAAAGAGCGGTGGGACCCAATTCCTTTTTGTGTGTAGAAGAGTTGTTTATCTCATGTAAAATGAGATAAACATAACCCTATATAATATGGCACTAAAGTCATGAATATGTTGGGGAAAAAATAATATATATGAAAACGACAAATTAAATTAAAAATAAATCGGCAAATTGCCTCCCTCTGCGTTAGTCCCCCTACATACAGTGATGTAGGGCGGGTTGAAGATAACGGGTTGGTGGATTAACCCATGGAATTCAACTCGCTCTTTCAAATTTATTCTTATGGTAATGAATAAACTCATATCGGATATGATTCGAAATCAGTCATCCCTTGATAAAGGCACGATCTGATTAGGGAATATAACTTGATCAACGAATGGTTGAAATCTAGCCACGAGAACTTTAGAGACAATTTTGCATTAGACATTAGAGAGACCAATATGTCTTCAACACCTACGCATATGAATCTAATTTCGATTTTCCTTTTTGGTTTGCTGGTCTACATCAACCCGGGTTCAAAAATTTATAGAAGATGTAGAAAAAGACAAAGGTGGGCCGGGGGCGAGTTTCCACTTTCCACTGACTTCATTAATTGACATGTGAAGATAAAGAATGCAATCTTTTCAAATATTTGATTTTTTTTTTTTTTGATTTTCTAAGGTATCTTCCGGTCGACAGTCGAAGACTAATGCTTTCGAGACGGGAGATCACATTAAGTGGGTAAACCTCTTCCAACAAAATATTTTCCATACGCACGACCAGAAATTGAATCCCTCTCAACATGCTTAAGGAACATTGAAATTGTCCCCTTGTTCAGTTTTTATTACTTTTTATAAAAGTAGGGTTAATGACACGATTAGTCATTAATTTTTTATGTTTATTATTTTGTTGGATTTTTATTTTTAAAATTATTAATTTAATTATTATCAGTTTAAATTAATTTTTCAAAATCTAACTATATAAAAAATGATTAAATCTATTTTCATAATACAGTCATACATCTCTATAAAAATATACATGTCAATTTAAATAATTTATAATTATGGTATCTCATCCACGGTAACCATTCATATTCATGGATTTGAATAATTGGATTGCAAGTGACGTAATGTTCAATTTATTTCCGCAAGCACCTGTACTTCCAACGACTCTTCATCTTCAAAGGATAATCAATTTCATTCGAAAATTGATGTGATTTAAAATGATACGAAGCCATTTAAAAATAACATAAAATCCCTCTGAGTCTTATATATATCTATTTGTTTATATATTGTTATATAAAATAGAGTTTATGTAAGGAGGTTAGTGTCACATCTCACTTCTTTTTCTTTCAAGCTCATGATAATGTGGTATATCTCTTTTTTTATATATTATAATTATAATTATAATTTAAAAAATTCAATTCTAAGTACAACTAATTTAATTTTTATTCTATTCCTAGTGGTTACAACTAATTAAATTAAATTGGTGGTTATAAATTTTTGATTAAATGAATTCAACTCAATTTAAAATTTGGATTAAAGATAGATATGAAAGATAAAATGAATTAGGTGTTTATGCGGATGCTTTATTTTTTCTAATAGAAAATTCAGAAGGATTAAAATTTATTTCATTTAAGGTAAGATTATATTACAAGGAATCCATTTCTCAAAAAAAAAAAAAAAATTGTATAACAATATTAACAAATAATTATTAAATAAAATCACAAACGAAATTCTAATTCAAAACTTCTTTTGATCCTACTAGATCAATCAACCATGTTCGACGAAAAGATGATGGGAGGAATCATCAACAGCTAGGTAGCCTTTCATTTTCATACCTTCTCTTTCCTATTTTCTTGGTTATTTTTCAGATTTGAGGGTCCTTTGAATCGAAATTTCTCTCTCTTTCACTACATATATACTCAGGGTTTTATAATTTTCATGTTGAATGAGAATTGAAATCTTATGTTGTAGAGATAAAAAATATGTGATATTCATATGTTAAAAAAAATTATATGTAAGATTTATGTCAGGACAAAAATCAAAAAATGTGTAGAAAAATTTCAATTCTCGTGTTGAATGACAATTATAAAAACGAGGTAAGTAAGCATTGATAGATTGCATTTATTACGAGGTGGGACTCCAGCGTCAGACCACTCACTTACTCATTCGTGAGTCGTGACCCACGTTGAGCCGCGGCTATTGGGCTTTGTCGGAGATACAGTGCTCAGCTTCAAGGTACGTAACGTTGATCAACGCAATTTTAATTTGTAATTTTTTTTTATTACCTCACTTTTGTTGGGAAGAGCATATTTCGATATTCCTGTAATAAGTACTCATTCATCAAAACTATAAATATATATATATATATATATAGATGCGATTGATGATAAAAAGATGGATAAAATAAATATAAATATATGAATTTTTTTTTCCAATTTCAATTAATGATATACTTAAGCTTCGGTATCTTAAATTACAATAGAATTTTTTATGAGGAAGATTATATTTATAATCTTTTTTCTATAACTTCTTACAATCATATATTAACACCGTTGATTTTTGTCAATCAACGATTATTATTTTCATAAATTAAACTCATTATATTTTAACTTTATTTGTAATGCGTTACATTTTTTATTTTATTTTTTTATAAACATGCGTTATATTTTTTGATAAAAAAACTTTAACTTTGTCTTTTCAGTTATTACGTTAAAAGAAAAGGTTTTATAAGAGTTATGTTGTAGGAAAAGTGATTGTGTTATGTTATAGAGATTCGTTTTGCGTGCTGAAGTTTTTTTGTTGTTGCTGCGAGCCTCACAAAATATTGTGTGTGTAGGAAATTTTTTATGATCATGTTAAATGATAGATGATAAACCCTAGAGAAATAGTACTAAGTTCATGCAACAATATCTCCGAGCTAGATTTCACATGCGTGTGCAAGTCCAAAAGCATAAGTCAAGAAAGAGACCCTTTCAATAATAATCTATATACCCCGTAGGATCTTTGCTCTTGGACAGAACGAGTCATATCTCTTAGAAGGTTCATGATTTTCATCAAACAAATTCAATTAAATAATGGGCTTCAATAATTAAAGCCAGAAAAACCGATGTACCAATCTAATGAACCACCGATTTTGTGGAAAATAATGCATTTGATGATAGCTAGCAAAGTGACAACGCATGTAAAGAAACTATTCTAAAAAAATGTGAAACCCATGATAGTATTATATAACCTTGTGCCAATGATTTTTCGAAGATATTGATCGTTGTATTCGTACACAGATGAATAAAAAGGATATGCTATAATTGAGGGATCTTTTTCTATGCAATAATTTTGAAGATCTTGAAAAATTTGTGATTCAAATTTGTCCACTGAGATAGTTTCTTTTCCACTCGTGAGATTTTATCAAGTAACAACATAGATATCAAGAGATGAAACTAAATGCAAAATTGTATTATTATTTTGAATAATGTTATCCAGAAAAAAAATTCCCCTCTTATCTTTTTACAAGGTCTTTAAATTAATGAATAACAATTCGGTTTTTCTTTTCTTTTTTCAAATCACTTAAATCATGCATAATTTTTTCACAACATTTTACTTCAAATAAAACTAGATTCCTTCACTCTCACATCACTCCCTTGTGTTCAAAGACAACAAAAGGGAAAAAACAAAGATTAATTTCCTTAATTGGAGACTGTTTTGTTTGTTACTAATATTGAATCTCACTTTGACTGTTTTTCTTCCTAAAGGTTTGTTTAGTGATAGGTAATCACATGATGGTGGATAAATATAGGGTTACATATTTGGATATTAACTACATAAAACTTAGGATTTTGTTTTGAAAAATTGAAGTAAAGATATAAAGCAAAGAAAACGAAAAGGTTAGATAGTGAAGCTCCTAGCGAGTCTGTGCACATCTAGCAAAAATCAAACCGCTATTGTTAGCTTGGAGATGACAACATAGTCCTGGGGGGAGAGGGTCAGAGAAGTGAGCCTCATCAGGTAACTCCAAGTGCACCAACAGATAGTTTGCCAACCAATCTGCGCACTGATTGCCCTCCCGAATAACAAGCATAAATCGAACACTCAATTGACGACTAACAAATGCTCGTATTCGAGTCACTAGGTGGGACTCATGAGCTTCATTGCTTTCCTTAGAAAACAATGTAATGACTGTTTGCCAGTCACTTTCTACCAAAACATTTCTCCAACCTGCTTCCCAAGTTAGCTCTGGCCCCTTTAACACCCTCCACAATTTCACTTGTAAAGCAGCACAATGATCAATTCTTGCAGCAAACCCCCTAGCCAAACTCCCATGTGATCATGAAGAAGTACTCCACAATCTGCTTCAGTCATTTAACCATTTGAGATCCCATTTGTATTTAATTTAACATACAGAGTCAAATGAGGCTGCCAGCTAACATCCCTGGAGGAATGGAGTCGTAACCTTGGCTTTGTGTCTGTAAAGACAAGTTGTATCTCCTTCAAGAAGTCAATGATGGGTTGAGTAAGATTGAAATCCCCATTGGGAGAGCTATCGTGGGTTACTTCATTTCTCCAACGCCAAATATACCAGCAACAAACAATATATAATGAACTCCAAATAAACCCTCCCACACCTATGATATCGCAACTCTAATTATCAATCATCCAATCATCCCAATTGGAATAAAGATCTGAGCTAGTCTATCACATGGCAAGATACCATACCATATATCATGGATCACTGGGCAATCTCAAAAAATATATAACAAAGACTCCCTCTTCTCTGGACAAATCGAGCAAAGAAGGTCCATCATGGACCATGAGTTGATCCAATCTTTTGTTGGCAAACTTTTAAATAGTAATCTTCAAAAAAATATTTGAATTTGTTAGGCTTTTTCCATTTTCATAGCTTGTTCCAGACCTCCTTAGAGAAATCGCTATGCTGAAAGGATTGTTTTGTTAGATATAGATAGCTATTACTGACCTATACTACTGTCGTACAACCCAGTAACCAGAAGTTCTATCCGGGCCAGCATATATACCTAGAAGGAGTATGTTTCTGATCTTCTCAAACATCTCCGAATCGAAAAATTTTAGCAGCATGTTATAATTCTACTTACCATCCTGGCCAACCACTTGATTGAGGCGGCAGTCCCTTAAATCTTCTGATGCACTACTTCGAACATGGTCCAAGAGGTATCTAGAAGAGTCGACCCACTTATCCTTCTAAAAGGAGATTGTCTCCCCGTTCTGATTTCCCAAATTATGTTATCCTGCATATTGAGCATGATATTGCAGATTGCCTTCCAGAAAGGAGAGTATCCAGCCTTGGGGATTGACACTTGATCAACTTGCACCTTGTATTTGCCACGCAACACACGGGACCAGAGAAAATTAACTTCATTTTGAATCTACCAAGCATATTTCATTAGAAAAGCATAATTCATCAAAGCTATTTTCCTCAAGCTAAGACCACCAATCTTCTTCAGGCTAGTCAGGATATCCCAGCCCACCGCTTGGTATGACCTACTCTGATGAGTATCCCCCCAGATAAAGTTTTGTTGGATTCAGTCTAGCTTATTGCATACTCCTTGTGGCAATCTCGCGTATTGCATATGGAAAAAAAGGATGGAAGACAGAACGACTTCACCAGAGTTACTCTCCCCAACTGAGATAGACATCTTTGCTGCCAACCGCTGGGTTTACTACGAACCTTTTCCATAATATGTTGGTAATGTTGTTTCGTGGCCCTGCATGTACCATCCAAGCGCCTAAATACCACCCTATATTTCAAACCTCTTTGAATTCACTTTTAACTGATAACGAAGATGCCAACTTATCAGGGGCATTAGGTGAAAAATAAATACTCATCTTCGTAATGCTCAACCTCAAGCCCAAAGTCTCCTCAAACAACGAGAGGCATTTTAGAACAATAACCATCTGATCCTCCATCGCCTCAACAAATAACAATAGATCATCAGCAAACATTAAATGAGATATTGGGGGGGCACCTTTCCCTTTCTTGATAGGTTTCCAAAGACCTCCTAAAATAGTCATGCATATGATATGGGACAACTTGGCCATGACCAAAGTGAACAAATACGAGGATAGAGGATCTCCTTGCCTTACACCATGGGAAGGTTTAAATGGATCTATCTTTCCTCCATTTCAAAGAATATTTATAGTCGAAGAAGATACAACCTCCATTATTAAATTAATCAGCTGAACCGACAAGCTTACCTTAAATAAGACATTTTTCATAAAATTCCAGTTCAATCTGTCATAAGCCTTTTCCAAATCAACTTTGATAGCTAAAAATTTTCCCCCTTTCATTTTATGCATATTGTGTACCAACTCTTGTGCAATAATTATGTTGTCATGAATTTGTCTATTAGAAACAAAACTAGCCAGGTATGGAAAAATTGCCTTTTCTATAATGGGCTGCAGGCTGCAGCCGTTTAATCATGGTTATAGAGATCAACTTGTATATGACAAAACATAGAGATATCAGTTGGAACTGGGACATTAAAGCAGGTACCTAGACTTTAGGAATCAACACAAGGAGGGTAGAATTCAAATGTTGGATATGCGCTAGATTTTTTTATACATCCACTATTAGTCTCATAATTTGGTCCCGTAGAAGGTTCCATTTTCTTTGTAAGAAAACTGTTGGAAAGCTCATCTAGGCCTGAGGTTTTATAGCTTCCCATATTAAACAGACATTGACGAACCTCCATGCAAGATGGCATCCTGTATAGACCGTCAAGAAGCTCTCCAGGGATAACCGGCGACTAGGATGTGAGCCATCTGCGAGTAGGGATATCATCCGTCAACAGCTTATTAAAAAATTTGCACACCATAATTTTCAGTTGTTGTTAATCTTGAATCCATATATTACTGTCATCCCGAAGCCCAACCATCTTATTGAAGCTGCGACGAGTGATTGTCATTAAGTGATAGAACTTGGTGTTGCGATTCCCATTTGTTAACCACTTATGACGAGACTTTTGAAACTAGAGCATCTCCTCCCTTTCTAAGATAGCAATCAGTTGTTGATGGCAATTATCTTCTTTAGCTTCCAATTCCCTTGAGTCATGCAGAACCCACGCTTGTTGGATTTGCTCAAGCTCTAAATTTAGCTCCTTTTTCTGATTAAAGATATCCTCATAAACCTCTTTATTCCATCCGCCCAAAGGATTAACAAACCTTGCAAAAATGATAGGGAGATCAGAACATGGTTCCTAATTATAGGCCATAAATTCAGAGAAGTCGAGGTGATTATGTCAATCTGCCAGAAATTTGAACAACCTAACTGAATTGTCTACCTGCTTACCATCTAACCTCAATAACATGAGTGTGTGGTTAGAATATAACTTGGTTAGGTTCATAACATCTGCTCTATAAAAAAAAAGCCTATAATTAGGACAACACAAACCCAACCTAATTTTTTGTTAACCCGCTCCAGATGGCTCCACTTCGGTCCCCTCCATGTGTAAAATGCACTAGATACTTTAGATCATCCAACTGCCAATTATCCAACCTTTCAGAAAATTGCTTGGACAACATTTGACGTGATTAAATTGCAAGAATAATGATATTATCGTGAATCCTCCGATCAATTTCAACATAGATGACCTCCTTTAATCGGATCAAAGAGATAAATTACCGAAGTTGCATATGAATTGGAATATATCACATAATTAAAAAATACTTTTATTTATCCTTTATTTCTTCACATCAAATCTTGGACATTTTTTTAGAATGTTGTTTATGTTCTTTTATACACTTATATTAATCCTTATTATTTCCTTTATGCTTATTTTCAATTTGTTCAGAAAAAATCGATATATTTGCCATACTAGTTAGGGACAATAAATGATTAAGAAATTTATGCATGATCATATGATATATTAAGATAGAAGATAATACATTATAGAAATATGAATGTAATTATATTTCACGTAAACATTGTATGCATATAAAGATCATCAATTGGATTATATTAAATTAGCATTAATAATTAATGCTAATGGTCATTTTGTCTAATCTCCCATAAAGAAGTTTGAACTCTGAAGTTTAATCAATCTTTTGTGGTTTGATTTCTGAACATATGCTTCTTGTCTTTGCTCATGCTAGCTATAAAAAGTTGTATTCTTATTTGAGAATTAAACTTCAATTAGGTTTCTTCGAACCTACTTCTCACATGCCAAACTTTAATTTTGATTGAATTAGTTCATAATTAACTATAGAGAATTAAGTTAAAGTAATATGAATTGCATGATATAGGTTTTACGCTTTTTTTTTTCTTTGGTCTTCTACCAGTACATCATCACAATCATATACCTTTACTAACATTTGAAAACTTTTCAAAAAGTAGTATAATTCTGTTACCATCACATTCAACCTCTATTGGTTGTTAATAAATTTGTTCATTTAACAAAATAGTAAAGTAATTTGTTCATTGAATTAAGGAAGTACGTTTTCCTTAATTTTAATACTTTAAAAAAAATGGTATAAAATAATGCAGTAGAGATGATGAATAAATATGGCTATCCTATTTAAAAAAGTGCATAATTTTTATTTTTATTTTGGTACAAGAAAAGTGCATAATTCTAATTGGATAACTTAAGATAAGATTTGAATTTACAAGCCGCAATACAGCACAAAGGAGGGGAGCATCCCTAACAGAACATTAGTGTGGAGCCCATCTCTTAATCATGATAGAGTGTAATATGAATAAGACTAATTAATGACAAAAAAATGTTGAAAGGGTCACAAATCACAATTATTACTAATCAGGTTTATCCATAAGTGTCTCTTATCAAAAATAAATCAAACAAGCCCAAAGAATTAGAGCAAAACATTGCTAGAGAAAGACAAACACAGAATGAAACATGTTGACCAAATGTTTCAAAGGTATATTGGTAGCCAGGGGGGGCACAGCAAGAAAGCATGCCAGCATCCCTTTAGATTTTTTCTTGGCCATGTTTTGGGTGACATAGGGGATTCCAACAAATCAAAAAGAAAAATCCTATTAGGAGTTTTGTTTCAATTATAATACATGTTTGCTGATCACCAGACTTTCTAATCATTTCTATATTATCTGGGTTAGTGAAAATGGACCTACAATCCCTACACTAAACATTTTGTCTTTCAAGTCAAATCTCTATTCCCTTTCATTTACATTAAGAATTTAATTTCTGTTAACCTTTAATATCTCTCACCCTCTCTTTCTATTTTTTTTTTGTCTCTTTTATACAGATTCACATGTGGCTATATTGCAGCAAATTAAAATAAGTCACCACATGGTGCATGAGATGTCAATGATGTGTTCCCTTAACACAGTCAAAGATGTAGTGGGGAAATATTTGAATCACCTGGAATGGGATGTTTCAGCTTAGGGTTAATTGCATATAAAATATTTAGGCATTACATGGAAAAGGAAAAATGTACTCCTCAAGAGATGGGATGGTCAACATTTTTTTTCATTGAGTATTGCTTTGAGGATATTGGTACTCTCCATGGAGCAGAATTTAAAAATATTGGAGTATCCCTTAAGATACATTTGAAAGCTTCTTTGTTTTAAGATTGAATCTCAAATGTCTATGTAGGAATCCAAGCATTATTAAAGGGACCACATTCCAAGCATGGCAAGTGGATTGGACACTTATAAAATGTTCGACATTATTAACGATGCTCTTAATTTTGTAAGAGATGGACATAAATATTTTATTATAATATTACTATTGTCTTTTTTCTTTTTTCCTTTTTTTCATCCATAGAACACCAATTGTTGATATTTAATATTGCTACAAAGTATGGTATTTTAATGTACAAAGCACTTTTACGATCTAGCTGAGGAATCAATTAGATAGTGTAGGCCATTGAGAATAAATTAAGGTCCATGCTTAGAGAGGAACAAACTTCTGCTTTAATTAGATTTCACTCGAACACAATGATTTGAAATTGGAATCCGGTTAAAACATGAGTTTATTTCATTAGCACAACAGTGGTTCAGCTAGATTGAATTGTGGTGATAATTAAATGCATATTTTTTTTAATTTATATAATATATTAAATAATAAATTAAATATCAATAAAACAATATACATTTCTAATTAAGTAATGTAACCGTATATTCAAGCTCAACATAACATTGACAAATATATAACATTAAATATTAAGAATTGGGGATATGATATTCTACCTATTATTTTTTCTGCCTACCTTTGTCTACCCTTTAAAACACCGTTAGATCAGAATTTTTAGAAGAGAGAGAAAGATAAATGTTAATTAAAATTCTGATGTAATGGTGTTTTAAGGTGGTAAGTAAAGATAGGCAGAAAAATGGTAGATAGAATAACCTATCCCTAAGAATTGTACTTAAAAATGAATCAAAACATGTCCTCATATTTAAATTGATTTCTTCTTTCTTTTAAAAGAAGAAGGAAAAAAACAACTAAAAATGGCATTTTTTCAAAAAAAATTGCTCCACACCAATTCGAGTTCTCAATCCATTTCAAATTGATTCTCTACCAATCACTTTTCAGGGTGTAAAAATATCAACAAGTGGTAAGTTGGCCTATTATTTGCTTCATTAGTGACCAGAGAAAGTTCAATTTTGAGCTAAAGTTCTTCATAAAACGACAAGAGCTGCGCATGATTTTCCAAGTCAAACATGAAATTATTGCAATTAAGCGAAAAAAGCCTAAATATTAAAAAGGCGCGCGTCTATACAAAAAAGAAAAAAGAAAAAAAGAGGAGCACATTATTATATTATTTCTTACACACATAAACATAAAGTATGTGAATTCCACATGAGTTATACGAAGAGAAGAGAAAAAAAAATATAAGTCCCACATTATTTTTTATGTGTGTAAAAGATAAATTTTTTTCTTATAACATAAAAAATACTAATCCTTATATTTTATCATGCAAATAGTAGGAGAAAATAAAAACAGCTTAATTAGCAGCCCATTAACCTTCATAGTTTTGCTGCCTTTAATTGGGTTGGGCTGCACAATTTAGTTTGAGAGATAGTGATGGGTTGGGCTAATGTGCTACTTGTTTTAGTTGGATTGATATAAATTTCTTGAGTTGCAGTCCAACCTGAATTTTATAGGCCTAACAGTGATATAAATGAATTTTAAAATAAAATTTTGATTCACCCAACATGTAAACGCATACCTAATTTGATCCATTGGCACGTTTTGGTTTCAACTAGGTATTACAACTTGGGCTTTATGGCCCTAATTCATAACATGACTCGATGCCATGCGATTTAGGGTTTCGTACTCAACGCATTTCTTCAATTTCTGCTTGTATCAGATCTCTGATCTGTTTTCTTATTCCTTCTTTATTTTGTTTGAATTTCATGTTTCTTAGGTGAAGTAATCAAGAGAGCCTGAAAATCCCAAAGTGTAAGTCCTATTTTATTTTTATAAATTGGTAATGGTTTAGTTTTCTCGCTTTTGGTTCTGTTTTTCGCACAATACGAATGCTTTTTTAGCTTAATTGCGTTGTGTTCGCTTTATTTAACTGAATATAATTGCATTTTTGGGGTCTACGTTTGTGTCCTTTTATTAATTCTCATTATAAGATTCAATATTTTGTTCACCAGAGCTTTCAAGTTCTGGAACATAATCAGTTGTTGTTTATAATTAAATTCAGTTCCTCATTCAGGCGAAATATTGATATTTATCTTGTTTAAGTCACACTGAAATGAATGCATATTGATTGGATGGTACTTTCTTTATATAACCATACTGATGCTAATTTGTTATTCATTCAAGCACTATAATCCTTGACAAAGTGTAAATATGCATTTCTCCAGTGCAGAATGATACAGTAGTAGCAAGTTCAGATAACTAATGTGAAATTTTGAGTTTGTAACATTAAATTTGTTTAGTACCCCCCAAAAAATTAATGTTAGTCTAAGAGCTGTTTGTGTATTTGCCTATACAGAGAAATAAATTGGCATGGCAGGGAAAGCTGGTGGTTCGGTGGCTAAGGCAGTAGCAGAATATCAATATCCTTGGCGTGAGAAGTTAGTGAAGTATAAGGATGAACTGGCCAAGGGTGTTTGGGGATACTGGGAGCTAGGGGCATGGAAGCCACTCAGTATCAGTGCTCGCCGAAGAGCTAGACTTCGCAAGGAAGTCCTTCTTGCTGGGGAAGATTGGCACTATGATCCTGAAAGGAAGGAGATGAAAACCAGGAGGAAGGGACATATATGTGATAGGATAGCCGCGGAGAAAAGGGCAAACACGGCTAGGCTGATGGAGAAGATGCCACAAATGTTGCTGGACTACAAGAAGAGAAGGTGGCAGAAGAAGATGAAGGAAGAAGATAAAAGCAAACTTTGATTTTGCTATTTTACAATGGCATTCTCTGTGGTTATATGTTCCATTAGTTTGGAAGGGTTTATCACGGACTGTGATATGAGAAATGGATTTACTCATGCAATGCTATGCTGCACTTGCTTTTGGTTTTGTGGTAAGGAGTTTTTGGGCTTAATGGATGATTAACTTTTGTTAATGTATTTCATCCCATAATAACCCCGTACAAGAGTATGGCCTTATGATTGTCAGGGTAAAAAAAGGCTTGCTCCAATGGAAGTTTCTGTTATATTGTTTTGGATCTGCATGGATGAGAGCATGTTGGAACTTGTAAATTGCTAATTAGGCACCCAGTGTATGTTGATTGTTGACACCATCTTGTTACGTTGTTGAAACTTAAAAATGTTTGGTGGAGAAAATAGTCTTGGGAGAGTTGCATAGGTCCGAATAATCCAGTAGTGGGTAATCGATGAAGTGGTTGCAAAACTTAAAAAAATAATTGCCTTCGTTTGATGGGTTGAGAATCGGCTAAGCACAATATTTATATATTAGGGAAAAGGGATAGGATCTTTTAACACTGGTGTCAAATTTAAAGTTTGACACCTCATCTGAGAGCCGTTAGATAAAAAAAGATCAATGGTGTCACATGCTTACAAATCAGAATCGTTGATCTTTTTTGATCTAACGACTCTCAGATGAGGTGTCAAACTTTAAATTTGACACCGGTGTCAAAGGATCCTGCCCCTAGGGAAAAATATTTGTCTTTTTAAAGGATATAATTTTATGTCATTTTAAATTTTAACCGTTGCTTTTTGTCAATCAATGGTTATAATTTATTGTGTTAAATTTATTAATTAATTATTAATTCTCAATAAATTATAACTGTTGATTGACGGAAATTAACGGTTAAAAATTAAAATGATATAAAATTATATCTTTTAAAAGAATTTTCTTACGTAGTTAATCTTTCCAAATAACCATTCGTTATTAGGGCAAAAGTCAAGCCCTGTTTAGGAACAATACTCTCATAAATACCTTGTTTTATGGATGTTAAAAATAACGGGAGCAGGAGCCAACAAAATTGGCTAAATTAACAAATGTTACAAATTAACTATCTTTATCAAAACCTGATATTTTTCTCCAAAAGCATCACCAGTCTAAAGGAAACTATCATACCAACTGATAACTGCAATTTTGCCGTACACTGGTAGAAGCTTAGAACAATAGTAATGAGTAAATAAAAGACAATTCAATAGCATGTTAGGGCATTTAGTTCTCATTCATATGCTTCTAATTGTTTTATTTATAATATTGTATTATGATTTTTTACATTTAGGCTTTCTTCCTCTAAGGAAGGGCTTATACCATAAGAAGTTCATTATTTATGACTATTTTACATTTATTCGCATCATTAGGACGTCGTATTTTTTTTTATTAGTATTAAATCCATTTTTGTAAACTTGCAACTTTGATATTTTCATGGGTTTTATTAATCTCATGATAAATGAGATAAGTTATCTCATGATAGAGACAAATTTGTGGACTCCACCATCTGAAAAATAAAAAGAAAAGAAAAAGGTGGCACAGTTATCGAATGGTGTGTAGGATAAAAAGTTGTCACATGTAGCATAAGAGTAGTTTTTCCCTTTTTATTTATTTATTTGTGAAACCTACGTTTAGGATGCAATATATTAATTTGGAGTCCAATAGCCATTGTGCTTGTGCATAGTGGGCCATCGACTTCAAATTTGAAAAATTGGACATTTGTCTAGGTCAGTGGCCCTCTAACCCGGTTCACGGTGCATTTCAGAAAATAATTTCTTAAATGTTTAAAATTTACAAAAATGTTTCATGTATCTTCATATCTATTATTTTTCTCATAATCTCAATTCTTTTCAGGCATTCATGTTATGATTTAAATTAATTCATGAACTATGCGTGCCTCTTAGAAACATGAAGTTTTAAGGTATTCACATTGTTTAATTTTGAATGCTTTAATTTTAAGATTAATCAAGATATGTAGGTATTATATCCCAATTTGAAAAATATGTTAAAACAAAATAATTGAAACAAGTGTTCCTCTAATAAATGTGAAAATATGTCAAATGACTTAAGAAGGACCTATTACCTAATTTATTTAGTTAACAAGCAATGTTTAAGTTTTTGAAAAACTGTTTCTTAAATTTTTTAAGAAAAATTATTTCTTGAAAAAATTCTTTAAAAAAATTATAAAAAAGTGATTATTATTATTTAAATAAGTTAATGTAACACTCATTAAATAGATAAGATAAGGCTTAGGCCTTCAGTTATTTAACCTTTGAGATTAACTTATTTCTTTATTATTTAGATATAAAACTAAATTTATTACGCTTACATAATTTATTGATTATAAACATATTTTACACGTAATTTATTACAAGTTATGACATTTTTTAACAAATCTTTGTCTTTTTAATATATTTAAATGTCTTCATATGATGTAAGACTTTAAATATGCTTTCAAGTTAAATTTTTATATTTCATAAAAGGCCAAGCCAAATAAAAAAAAATCCATAATAATTAATAGAGTAAGTTTCAAATTCGCATCTTTAAAGCATATCCTTTGTCTTTTTGAGTTAACCCAATATTTTTTGAGTTGAGTTAGAGACTAATCCGGAATGCGAGAATAAGTGAGAAATGAAAATATTTAAATTCTTCTTAATAGTAGTATGTGAAAATTGAACCAAAATCCTTTCCTTTCTATTTAATCAATTCTCTTGCCATCAACCGAACCTTCACCCTTTGCTCTTTAAAGCAAATCCTTATCTTATCTATTTCTACCCTAGTATTTGTCAACTAGAAATCAACGAAAAAAATCCAGCTAATCGATATTTTCATTGTTTTGTTTGTTTGATGCAAAGTTCTTAGATACCAAGAAACGCGGGACGGCAAATGATGAGAACGTGGTTACCTTAACTAATTAAGAAAGTTGCACACGGCACCAATACATGAGAAGCTAATTAGTGTTGAAGCAAGGCATATATGCCCAAAATGATGGAAACAAAAAGAATTTACCAAAAATATATATAATCAATGAAAGGAAAGATAAATTATACCAAATGGTGGTAACTCTGTTAGAGTTAATGTATGAGAACTGAGTAGGTGAGGTGAGAGTAGGTGTTCGATCATCTCCAGTATTATTTTTTAGAGAAATTTAAAATCTTAATTCTGAATCCGTTTCGAATTGAACTAGTCAGGAAATAATGAATAGATTGAAATATTTAAAAAAAAGAAAAGAAAAAATAAATAAATTATAGTTTAACTAATATTAATGGAAAGGAACTCATATTTTGTGTTCTTTATATCTCCGGTTGGCCAATCCTATTCTTTCCATAATACAATTTCAATTAAATAAAAAAACCATACATCTCTTATACGTCCTATGTTTCTTTTATTCTATTGAAGGAATAAAATTAGAGATATGAGAAGGAGAATGCTTTTATTTTTCGAATATATCTTAGCAACTCTTCGCTTGTCGTGTCGTGTCTTCTTATATAACTCCGTTCCTTCTGTCAGAGATTTAGTAAAATTGTAGTAAATAATAAATGAAAAATTATAAGAAATTTTTCATCTAATATTAATTTTAATTAAAAAATTTATTTTAACTGAAAACACAAATTATAAGCAACTTCAGTGTACCTCTAAAGACGACCAAGAAAGTTTCTAATACCCTCCTTACAAAAATGAAAACAACATGGGAGTACAGTTAATATCGGAAACTTCAGCAATAAGAATTAAATAAACTATAAAGTAACGAACATTCATTTTTTTTGTCTGTAAATTTTTAAATTCTGGGTCCACTCGTCTTCATTTTTCATTTTAAGTGTCATCATTTGTAGTGTTCATTTTCAGGCTCACGGCCATTCACATTACACACTCATTTATCCCTCTGTTCTGCATTAGGGTTCAGGGTGGAGATCGAGTTTTCTGCAGAACCTTGTCCAAAGCTTGAAGCTTTAAGGGTTCCACGTGCCGATATAAGTGGGTTTCTTCCCAATTTGTTCATGCCTTGTGTGACATTGGTCGATTTCTGAAACTCGATCTCTTCCCTCTAATTGAGGTTTGGCCATTCATATTCTTATGAAAATACTCACTTCCATTTGTTTAATGCATAACCGTATGAGGTTTTGTTAAAACGTTGGACGGGGTTTGCTTTCAAAATTCGGTCTTGTAAGGATAGTGCATGGGTTTGAGGAAATTGTTGATGTCTTTGTAGAGTGTGTTGTTGTAGTTTTGGTTGGATTGTGTTTTGAAGATGAAGAGAACGAAAAGTGAACCCTCCAATTCGAGGAGGTTTAGATTTTCTCATTTTTTGTTTGGCATTGGGGTGTTGTACTTAATTTTTATATCATGTAAGTTTCCACAGTTTTTAAGAATTTTATCAACGTTAAGTGGGGATGAGAGTGATGATAGATTGGATGGGGCAGCTGTGGGGGGCTCTGAAGATTCAGATTTAAGCAAGTCTTTTGTGAGTTCTGTTTATCAAGACGCGTTTCACCGGAGATTAGAAGATAATAGGGACCAGGGTGCCCCCTTGAGGCCAAACAAGGAGCCAATGAAGGAGGAAGAACATGGTCCCGAAGCTATGAAGCAGATTCCGCTGCGATATGGTAGGATAACTGGGAAAATCATGCAGGAACAGATGAGGGCAAATGATTTGCCTGTGCTTGAGAGAA
The DNA here is from genome assembly GCF_033153095.1 of Gastrolobium bilobum. Lineage (NCBI taxonomy): Eukaryota > Viridiplantae > Streptophyta > Magnoliopsida > Fabales > Fabaceae > Gastrolobium > Gastrolobium bilobum. Next base: position 39,997 of record NW_026896101.1, read on the forward strand.
TGGCAGATGAGGCATGGTTGTTAGGGGGAAAGGCTTGGAAGGAAGTAGATAAGGTTGATGAGGAGTCAGGAGAAAGCTCTATTCTTGAAGGAAAGCCAGAGTCATGTCCTTCTTGGATATCAATGAGTGGGGAAGAATTGGTTAAAGGCGATAGTTTGATGTTTCTTCCTTGTGGGCTTGCAGCCGGTTCTTCAATCACTGTGGTAGGGACACCCCATTATGCTCATAAGGAGTATGTTCCCCAGCTTGCCAAGTTGAACAGAGGTGGAGGGATGGTTTCAGTTTCACAATTCATGGTTGAATTGCAAGGGCTAAAGTCAGTGGATGGGGAGGATCCTCCAAAGATCCTTCACTTGAATCCTCGAATAAGAGGGGATTGGAGCAAACAACCAGTTATTGAGCATAATACCTGTTACCGAATGCACTGGGGAACATCTCAAAGATGTGATGGTCTGCCATCTGGAGATGAACAAGAAATGCTTGGTATGACTAATCATATTTCATATTCATTTTGAAGCATGTTGTTTAGATAAGAAGTGTTTCTGGATAAAGTCTTTATTGTCATCTTTGTAAAATAAAAAATGTATTTGATATTCTCATAGGGATGGAATAAGAAAAGTAGAAAAAATGATCAAGAAAATAGGAAGCACCTTATTACTTAGTCATTTCATGGGAAAAGGTTTACCTGGTTGGTATATTTTATATAAAGCTATAAACATAAGGCATGTAATGGTTATTAAGTTATACAGTTAATATACCATACTTAATAAATATTATCTTAATATTTAGTTGTTTTATTAATATTTTTTCTTTTGTCATCAATATGATATTCCAGTTGTTTGTGGTGATGTCTAATATCTGTTTACTCTTCACTTTTGTATCCTTATAACTTTTTTATTATATTTGGCAGTTGATGGGTACAGACGATGTGAGAAATGGATGCGGAATGACATTGTAGACTCAAAAGAGTCCAAGACGACTTCATGGTTTAAGCGGTTTATAGGGCGTGAGCAGAAGCCAGAGATGACCTGGCCATTTCCTTTAATAGAGGGTAGAATGTTTGTCCTTACATTGCGTGCTGGTGTTGATGGATACCATATTAATGTTGGGGGTCGCCATGTAACATCATTTCCATATCGGACCGTAAGTATCTTGTGATAATATAGATGCTTTCATCTAATGCTTGTACTAAATATCTTATATAGTGCGGAATTACATATCTACCTTCTTAATGACAATAATCTGTTATGAGATAAGTTTCTTAGTGTAATTGCTTTTGCTCGACTGCATTGAAGTTCAAAAACTTCTGGTGAATTCCTTTTGCGTTTATATGGGGTTATAGATGGAGAGTTTTGGTTTACCTTCAATAATAGTTTTGAGATAATTGGAACTTATTTCCATTTTCTGTAACCCATGCTGCTGTGGTCACAGATTTTTTACTGTCTGTCTTTTTCTTTAAACTTTATCTTCAGGGATTTACACTCGAGGATGCTACAGGATTGGCAGTTAAAGGGGATGTGGATGTTCATTCAATTTATGCTACATCTCTTCCTACCTCCCATCCAAGTTTCTCACCTCAAAGAGTACTGGAAATGTCAGAGACCTGGAAAGCCAGACCATTACCCAAACATCCTATTAGACTTTTTATTGGAGTTCTTTCAGCTTCAAATCACTTTGCAGAGCGTATGGCGGTTAGAAAAACTTGGATGCAATCAGCTGCAATCAAGTCGTCAGATGTAGTAGTACGATTCTTTGTTGCACTGGTAAGGTTTCTGTCTTTATTTTTATCTTGCTTAGAAGCATATAGTAATTCACTCAGGACATGAGGATAAAGAGATTCATGATACCAAGAATGCCGTAAAGCAGCAGTAAAAACTTCATGAAGAAGAGAAAGACAACCTTCCTAGGGTTATTTTATGATAAAATTTTGGGATTAAATCCTGAAGGAGCATTGACAGAATCTCTGGTTTGACCACCATGTGGGGTTTTTTTGTTGGTCATAAAGATATTGCACGTAGAAGTTGCAGTTATTACTTTGGGTTTTTGAAGAGCTAGGATCATATTCATTTGTTGGGTACGGGTGAGGTCTTTCAAATAAAATAAATATATTGGAAGAAAACTTGAGTTCTTATTATGTGTTTTTCACATAACTAAGCATGTTAATGATGCTAAATTGGTGGATTTTGGTGCTATAATTGGCATTTGGGTGTTGGAAGGTATGACTTCTGATTTTCAATAATTGGTGAAATATATTTGGATCTAATAAAGCCTGAGTTGATTTGCACTGCTGAAATTTATTTTAAAAGTAAAAGGGAAGGGAAAAAAAAAGTATGCTTTAAGACCAAAGCTCCTTATGCAATACTGGCATTAGTCTTTATAGATTTTGAACATCTTGCAAAAATGTGATCCCCATTGGCAATGGAACTGACTGGGTTTACTGTGTGACTTAAGCATGCTATGTGAATGCTAAGAAACTTTAAATAAGAGTAGCTGTCACCATGGCTAAAGTCATTCTTGGGTTGTATGAAGCTATCCTCTTTTAATAAGATGTCTACAAGTTTGATTCTTGCAATCATCGTCACTCAATATAGCTGCTATAAATAAATAGGAATTGTATGAGGCTGGCGTTTCAGGGTAAACCTTAAATCATTACCTCAGTTGATATTTGGGAACCTTGACTGATGCATAATACTTCCTAAGTTTGTAATCCTCCAGGATTGGTTTGTTAACATCAATTTTCCACTTTTGGCTGAGTGTTAGAAAACAAATACGTGTGGAGATATTGGAGTTACATGAGATAATTTCTATGTTGAAATATCTATTTGAAATAGAATACAATTGCTGAAGATAACATCATTAGTTCAATAAATACACAAATAGATAAATACATGAAATGTGCAATCAGTGTGTGCATATAAATTTGAGTTTGGGGATTGTTTGGAATTCTTTGATGGCATTGAGTGTATTTTCATTTTCTTTGTATTGATATGCTATGGCTAAATTTTCTGTTTTGTGCCTGTTATAAACATCAACTGAAGAATCCAAGGAAGGAAGTAAATGCAGTGCTGAAGAAAGAGGCTGCTTACTTTGGTGATATTGTCATTTTGCCCTTTATGGACCGCTATGAGCTTGTTGTGCTTAAAACTGTGGCCATTTGTGAGTTTGGGGTGAGTTCAATGTTAAACTTTTAATCCGCTTACCCTCCAATTCTTTTGTTTTTTTAAAATGTGTTCTCTTATGTATTAAGCTAATTTTCGTTCATGCAGATTCAGAATGTGACCGCTGCATATATTATGAAATGTGATGATGATACGTTTATTAGGGTGGATACTGTCTTGAAGGAAATTGAGAAGGTACCCCAGAAAAAGTCCCTTTATATGGGCAATCTCAATCTCTTGCATCGGCCTCTGAGAAATGGCAAATGGGCTGTCACTTACGAGGTATGATAGTTGCAACATATTTAAGCTGTCTTTTCTTTATTTCTTTTGTTTAATCGATCCTCACCGCTATCCTTGCAAAGTCGGGGGAGTCTTTGTGCACTGGAATTTATGCTAATTGAAACATTCAATTACCAGCTCTCCTTGGATCTTAAATATGGAGTAATTGAATTTTATAATTGACATGTTGCAGAGATTGCATAGAGTGTTATTATTTGTTCTTGTTCCATTCTCTGAAGGGTTACGTTTTGTTGTTGCAGGAGTGGCCAGAAGAAGCATATCCTCCTTATGCAAATGGGCCTGCATATGTAATTTCCAGTGATATTGTTACTTTCATCCTATCACAACACAAGGATAGGAGATTAAGGGTTAGTTTTTCCCTTTTTCTTTTAGCATCTTTTACAGTTACTACCAAGTTGGCACATCAATATCAAAATAAATTGATAGGTGATTGAAATATAATTGGGGTGTGATGGCAGCTGTTTAAAATGGAGGATGTAAGCATGGGAATGTGGGTGGAGAGATATAACAATACAGTGGGAGGAGTGCAGTATTCCCACAACTGGAAGTTTTGTCAGTATGGATGCATGGAGGGTTACTTCACTGCACATTACCAATCACCAAGGCAGATGATCTGTCTATGGGATAAATTGTCAAGAGGTAGACCTCGTTGTTGCAACTTCAGATAACCAACTTTCCCACTTTGATTTGCCACTGTATCTTTGTATTCTTAATCCCTTGTGCTGATCTTAGTGCACCTAGGTTAATATTTGGAGAAATTTACAATGATAACAAAAGGTATTACAAATTCAATTTGCAAGAAATAGAATTTTGGCACCATTCTAAAAGTCTTGCACCTATTTTTAAGTCATTTATCTTACTTATATCCAACGTCTTACATGACTAATATATTAGTCATTAAATTAAGTGTGATTTTAGCCGCTGATCCCTCTTGTATCTCACGTGATTAATAAATAAGAAATGTTGGTTGCAAGTGGAATAATAATTAATAATGGATGTTGTTTTTTACGGGTGTTGTTTTTCTCCTGTTGTAGGAAAATACAACACTCTTCCTACTGACACTTGTGCTTCCTTATTTTTTTTAGTTTGTTTTTAGCCAATGGGACTCACGAGGGAAAGAATTTGGTTTTTCCTGCAGCATAAGAAGAATAATTTTCTTTTTTTTATTACCTAAAATGTTATGTTTTAAGATGAATACATTTTTTAAAAAGTCTTAATTTAGGTAATAAATTAGGTTTGACTAGACCTAATATAGTAATGCCATAATATATAGGTATGTCATAAGTTGTCGACGGTATTTTGGCCTGTTTTTGCCATCTTACTCTATAGTTGGTCTTCACTTATTGGATTAGAATTTTAAAAGATTTTTTTTAAGATAAAAAATCTTATGAATTTTAAAAAATTATATAGAATTGGAGGAATTTTAAAGATTTTTTTAGAAAACTTTTTTTACAATCAAGATTTCATAAGATTAGATTTTAATAGAATTTATAAGATTTGAAAGGATAATATAGGTTTATAAGATTTTATAAAATCATATAAATTTTTAACAAACATTCAAAATTACAAGAGTAAAAAAAAATAACAAAGAAATGCAATGTATTAATAAAAAAAATAAAACATAATATAATTTTCTCAAGTAAAATGTAATATAATTTTTAACAAACATTCAAAATTACTAAACAACAACTCCACACATTTAAAGTTATAGGGATAGGATATTGTTACTACCACATCTTAATCGTTGATTTTCGTCAATCAACGGTTATCATTTATTGCGAATTAATAATTAATTAATGAGTTTGATTTGAAAAATGATAACCGTTGATTGACGAAAATCAACGGTTAAGATGTGGTAGTAACATTATTTGGTTGTCACAATATCCTATCCCAAAGTTATATTAGTCCTCTATGTATTAGCATTTTCTCATTCCTGCTCTTGGGTTTAACTAATGGATTGAAAATTATCTTCTTTATTTGGTATTAGAGCTATGCATATATGATTATAAGACCCAAATTTTTGTATTTATTAAAATAATTCTAAATTCACATATAGAACCTAAAGTTCATAATAAAATTTTGTTTGAAATTTTTTGCAATTAATCTTGAAAACTTTGGGGTTTTTATTCTACGTGTTGAGAGTTTTCTAACCATATATCATATGCATGTTTTCATTGAGTATTCTAAAAAAAATTTGAATCTGAATTTCTGGGTTTATTACATGAAAGTTTAGAAAATTTCTCAAATTATTTTCAATCGATACATTGAACTTTGAATTGCTTTGGGACTTTTGAAAAATAAGTCTTTAGCTATCTATTGACACAAAAATTGTATGAAATCGTTTTCTATAGCGAAAAAATTTCGTTTATTGTTACGAAATATAGGATTTATATTATGAAAGTTTCAATCTTTCTTTAAATTGATATTGTTTCATTGATGTAAAACAAAAATTGATTTGAGGGTTTTAGTTCCCCTATTGTTTTTTCATTGTTTTATGTTGTTTTAATACAAAAATCATACCTTTTTCTGCAGAGAAAAATTGCGACCCATTGCTTTGAAAAATTATTTTTTAAACTTCCAAGAGCTCTCAAAAATCTACTATTTTTTAGATGGATTATAATAGAATCTTGTTGGTTTGTTGTTTCTGAGTTGTTTTGTGATGAAAATCGCTCAAATTTTTTTATTGTTTTTGAGCTTTGACGAAGTTCCCATGGTGAAACCTGATTTCGAGCGGGTCAACCCGTCAAAGGAAGGAGAAGACATAGAAATCTCAAGAAATCCTAGGCGTTAGGGTGAGATTGTGAGAGAGACATCCTATTTATATTTCTCACTAAAAAGTCTTACAAAATTCACATCAATAGAAAATCCATTAAATTGTCAGATTTTTAAATATCACAATATTATTTTTCCTTTGTTTAAAATCCTGATTGAATACCAACGGATTTGGACGGATTCTAAAATAATTTTTAAAAATCCTAATTGAATACTACGTGACTTTTTTTCAATCCTTTAAAATCTTAATTGAATACTAATGAATTTTTTTGTCTAAAAGTAATCTATTAAAATCTTTTAAAATCTCAATTCAATATATCGCACCTTACTATCTAAGTGAGGTAAACTACTAATTAAGATTAAGTGAATTTCTTTCATCAGCCCACGTTGAAAGAAGGTTGTCAGTGGAGGAAGATTATGAATTAATTCGAAGTGGCCCAACGTCAATAGTGGTGCTACCTGGTAATTATCATATCTGGGCCCATCTCTAGTAAGTGAAGGGGCAGATAAGGGTTTATCAAAATATTATATTAAGTTGGGAGCTCATTAAAAATGCAGTCACGACCAATTTTACAAAGAAAATCAACTGCTAAAATATGACTTTTATGAAAGAAGCCCATGATTAAATCATGAAAAATTTAATAAATCTCAAAATTTAACTATTAGTCTTTCAGTCTTTGTATGATTAATCCCATATTTTTTCAAATATATTTTAGTACAATTCGTTTACTTGCAAATATTTTTAAGACTTCACAATAATACGCTTGCATAGTCAGTTAAATTTAAATTTGAAGAATGAGTCATGTGGGAGATTCAATGTCCCATGGGCCTTAATCTTTGCTACAACGGTTTGGCATGTGTGGACTTGGAGAAATGGAATAGTGCATGAAAATTAAATGAATTGGCAAGTTTACAAGGCCCAGACAATCAAGAATAAGGTAGTGTAACTCTAAATCGTGTGAGATGCGACAAGGGCCCAACACTAAGAGGAATCAAGATGTCATCCCTATTGGTTTGGTATAGTTTGCTGGCACTTTTGGCATGCTCAAAACAAATTCATTTTTGAGGGGGAGACTTTCTCCCCTGGAACCATAATTAGGAAGGCAGTGGAATATGCTAGGAGCTGGGAGAATGCTAATGCTAAGCTAACTAAAGGTGGCTTGCGACCATGTGATAGAGAAGACATATGATACATTGGAAAACTCCTCATCCAGGTTGGGTCAAGGTAAATGTCGATGGGTCTAGCAGGAATGGAGGCTTATTTTCTAGCTGTGGGGGTGCTATCCGGAATGAGTCTGGTAACTGGCTAATGGGCTTCCATAGAAACACAGGAAGTGGCATAGCTCTTCGTGCGGAGCTTTGGGGGCTAGTCCATGGGGTTGAGCTTGCTTGGAATGCAGGATTCATACAGGTTTGGGTGGAGAGTGACTCCCACGTTGCAGTTCATCTCGTTTCTTCCGGTTGCAGCACCCATCATCCTCTCGCTGCTCTTGTTTCTAGAAGTAGGAGATGTCTATCAGGCCCTTGGTCGATCATCGTAACTCACTCTCTCAGACTGGCTAGCAGGGTTTGAACACGCTCATGAAGACTGGAATTTATGTATTCTAGAGCAACCACCTCATGGGTGTATGTCTCTTCTTCGTAGGGATGAGATGGGGTTTGGTAACCTCAGATTATGTAACTAAGTTTGTGCTTTCCTATATATATTCAAAAAAGAAGAAGATTAATACGGGCGTAGCAGCGAGAAATCCAAGGGGCGAGAGAATATTCAGTGCTCTCGATCCACATGCACCTAGAGGAGAGAGCAAAAAAGTGAGGAGGAAGGAGAGAAATAAAGGTCGGACCATTGAATTTTTTTCCTAGGGGCAGATCAGCCTGTGGGAGTGTAATTAGAAATATCACTGGTTTTCGGCTTCAAGGGTTTGCCTACCACATAGGGCAATGCTCAACCTTTGTAGTTGAATTATGTGGTGTACTCAAAGGAATAGAATTAGCCTGGGCTGGAGGACAGAGACATATAATTCTAAAAAGTGATTTAAGTTTTGTTATCACTTTGCTCACTAAAGTTGGAGGAGCAGCTCAAGAGTCTCGTCCGGTGACTCACATTCGAGCTTGGTTGTTGAAAGATAGGGAGGTTCATCTTGTTCACTCTTGCAGGGAGAGAAATAGTTACGAGGATTGGTTATTAAAGTATCCTCGAACAACCCGATAGAGAATAATTTATGTGTTTTCTCTACCCCGCCTGGATTTTGGTTATTGTATTTAGTTGATTTTTCTGACGTTTGCACTCTATGTAGGATTTCCTTGATTTATTCTTTGTGGGGTTGTTATTATCCCTATATATATATATATATATGGGGAGAGATCATTTGACTCCAGAGTAAGATTTAAAAGTCTTACTCTTCATCTCAGCCCTTGATTTCTGTTCATCCAACGGTTATCATTTAATAAGTTATAACAATTAATTAATTATTAATTTCAATTAAATGATAACTATTGGATGAACGGAAATCAAGGGCTGAGATGAGGAGTAAGACTTTTAAATCTTACTCTGGAGTCAAATGATCCCTCCCCTATATATATATATATATATATATATATATATATATATATAGAGAGAGAGAGAGGTAGGATCATTTGACACCTATGAGAAATTTGACACCTCATCTGAGAGCCATTAGATCAAAAAAGATCAACGGTGTCACATGTTTATAAATCAGAGTCGTTGATCTTTTTTAATCAACGGCTCTTGAGATGAGGTGTCAAATTTCAAATTTGACACCGGTGTCAAAGGATCCTACCTTATATATATAAGGTAGGATCCTTTGACACCGGTGTCAAATTTGAAGTTTGACACCTCATCTGAGAGTCATTGGATCAAAAAAGATCAACGGAATCACAGCTTACAAATCAGAATCGTTGATCTTTTTTAATTCAACGGCTCTTGAATGAGGTGTCAAATTTCAAATTTGACACCGGTGTCAAATGATCCTACCCCCCTCTCTCTCTCTCTCTCTCTATATATATATATATATATATATATATATATATATATAAAGCAGCAAAACCAAAAGGTTCACATAAAATTTGGTAAGGAACTATTTGCTTTGGTTGACCTGATAATTTAGTGTGAACGCAATTTTTGAAATCAAGCCCTTGAAACTTTATTATGCAAGTTAATTTAGCCCCTCCTTTTATTATTCTCTTCTCTCTCTCTTTATTTTATTTTTTATTTTTTTCAATATTCTATCTTTTGCAGCAATGGGAACACAAGGTACAGCCTTTTCCAAAATAGAAAACAATAAGGACTCAAATGGAAATAAATCAAAAGACATGGATTTCAATATTATTGAATTTTTCTGATTTAGGAAAGTGGAAGTACTCCCGATGTATTAAAAAAAAATTCCCAAAATTGGATTTGTTTTGGGCACTAAGTCCTGACCTGACTTGGCGACAATTCTTTCTCCAAAATAAGGTTGTCTCGATTTTAACACATGCTAGCTGGCTGCAAATTAATTTGACCTAAGTGCTAGGTTTCGTATACCGTAGTTTGAGCTCTTCAACGTGGATGAATGACCCAGCACTTACATGTAACACAGCCTTAGGGACTCCTTTATCATTGTTGTGCAAAAAGAATGATAGACTCAGCGTTCTTTAGTAAATGTTGAATGAAAACATCCATGTACCATTTTTTACCTCAAAAGTTTTCACTTATTTTATATTAACTTTTAAATTCCTAAAATTCAACGTTAGGTTTTTAAATTTTAAATTATTTATTTTACATCAATGTTTAGTTTTTTTTATTTTACATCAATGTTTACTTTTTTTGAAATTTAATACTAAATTCTTAAAATATTAGTATGTTGAGTTAGTCTTTTTTTGGGTTAATAAAAGTGTCATTGCAATTGCTTAATGATCTGGACCATATTAAGCGGCACGAAGGGTATAGTTCAAAGGCCCAAAGACAAAAGTAAGAAAACATGTATATAAATATTTGCAGTGGCACATAACTCGTAAGCCTCCTTCATAGTGACTCAAGGACAAGCACAAGAAAGCAACTAGGAAATCATATTTTACCAAAAGGCTTTCCATAAGTGAGATAGGCCTGACAAAGTCCTTCAATCCACTGATCAAAGACATGGCAATTATGTTTTCACACTAAGGCGACATAATAAAATAACAAGCAGGTTATGTCACTACTGTTAAAATGAGGCTCAAAGTTCATGCATGATTATCTTATTCCAATTAATTAAGCTCATCACTCAAATACTGATTTGAGCATTGGAATGCTTCGTAGGTACCTATCCTCATATATTCTAAATAAACGCATATCAACGAAATCAGGATCATCCTGATGAGATCATCTCAAGTGACAAAGTAGCTAATCTCAGTACAACAACCCATCAATCACCAACCTGGATCATGCTTAATCATATGTGGTCAAACCCAATTCCGCTTGGACTGATTATTGGCGTCGTTTTGGGGACTATAAACTTCTTTGTATACTCCAAAAATAAAATAAAAAATTGTTGATACCAAGAGCAAGAGATCAAAATCCAAAAACCACCAAGAAAATGCAACAAGAACATCGATCACCCTAACCTTACATCCATAAAGACCAAACCCATACCACCAACCCCTCACCAATTTTGGACCAGACATAATCGTTTGTGGTCAGGCCCAATTCCTCTTGGACTTATCAATAAAGTTGCTAATGTAACCGTTAGATGACATGTGCATAATAGAACTCCTAGCATGAATCCCCCCCCCCCCCACCCCCTTTCTTTTTTTTATGGTACATTTTCATTTTGGTATATGAATTTTCTCTCCTCTATTATAGCTAGCTCAAAACACTTTTTATTTTATTTTATAAATAATTGCTATTTAGTCACCAACAACAACTGCATACTCGAAGCTCGAACTCAAGATCATTGGTTAAGTTGGAACAACTCTCCATTAGTTAATCCATGTGTTTGGTGGTACATTTCTTTATTTCAACTAAAAAATGTTCTTTAATTCCACCTATGCTTCAAACACTAGTAGGCCAGCACATATATGATATAAATTGTTTGGATAAATGGTGACTTAAGAACTTGTATTCATCATTTTTTATTTCGACTAAATAGATTAATGTGACACTAATTATATTAATTTAATTTGATACAAGTTGGTTAACGTGACACTAATTATATTAATTTAATTTGATACAAGTTGGTTAACGTGACACATTAAGATATTGATTTACCCAAAAGATAATAAATTTGATTCCTAAAACTCATAATTCTTGAGAAGAGTGAAGAGTTTAAACCCAAAACTAAATTAATTAGGCTCGTTAAGGCTTCAAACACCGATTGGTATTTATTATAATATTAACCTAAACGAGAATTGGTTTCCATCAAAATGTGATCATCTTTGCAATTTAAGGGGATACACTAACACTTCTATTTAAAAAAAAAACTCAATTTAATCTATGGACTAAGTTGCTTTATAGACTAATATTTAAGGACTAAGCATTGGATTTCAAAAGATTAGGAACTTAATGTGAAACAAGTAAAAATTTCGGGGGGAAAATATATTTAGGGGAGTTGGTATTAAGTTTTAAGAATTTATAAAGTAATGTTAAGTAAGTAGATATTTTTTCAGCAAAGTGCATGTGGGAGTTCCATTTCTCCACGTTTGGTAGAAGCTTTAATTAGTTTTTCCCATCAATAACCGTTGCCTGTCAATTGAAAATTACATGTAAAAATTGTAATAAAGCTAGCACTGTTACTATTCTCTCTGCCAACGTAGTATTTTTACAAAAATCGGATAAATGAAAAAAGGGATAATAATAATGGCAAGTTTGCTCCTCTTCTTATAAATCTTACCTAATTTGACCGGTAATTTTTTTTTCAACCAAACAATTTTTTTTATATTTTCCTACCAAATTTATTTTTCAACAATTTTTCTATTAATTACATTTTTCTAGTATTTAAAAAAAAAATTCTCAACCAAATATCCCGTAAAGGGAAAATAGAATTTCATGTTATAAGAAATATTTTGTGTTCTGCAGTAAGAAAAAAAATATGTGAGATTCATTTAATTAAAAAAAGTATGTAGGACCCATTTTTTTATGTATTTGCTAGAAGTTGTGAATTTGTCTTGCGTCATGACGTTCAATTTCCCCTTTTTCGAAAGTCAAAATAGTACTCTTAAATCTTAATGTTGTTTATATATTATTTTATTTCTAGATGATAAAACAAGAAGAATACACATCGTTTTTTTTTTCTAAACAAGAAAATATAGAATATAATGTATAAAAAATGATATGCAGGAAAAAAGACATTTACAGGAAAAAAAAAACTAAAACAGTGTTTGACGGCTTGACGCATGATAAATAGTGATATAAATGAAATAACACAAAGATATTTTTTGTATCGTTAGTTATTTGATGACTAATGCGTAACATAAAAAAATTTAGCCACACAGTATTTGATGACTAAATTTTTTATGGTATTCATCATTTAATATATGTAAATAAAGCGTTTGATGTTTATTCTTTTAAAGGATATAGAGTTGTGTCATTTTAAGTGAGAGAAAAATATAAGCAATAAAAATTATGGGGGAAAATAAGTATTTTTTAATTTAAAATTTAAATAAAATATTAATTTGTGTCTTCCTCTCACTTAAAATAATACAACTCTATATCATTTAAAAGGACAAATATTTTTTTCGTAAATAAATTATTATAATAATTTTTGTATTGTTTATTGTTTTGCATATAAGAGATGAGAAAATAAAAAAAATTCTTTTTCTATTTTTAATGTGAAAAAATCTTATGACTAAATTTAATGAATAAAATATTAATTAGAATTTTGTATCATCCTCTAAATTGTTTTCCTATAATGTATAAATGAGTTATGAATAAGAAGTTGGTAAAGTCATGTTTTTTCGTTTCAAACAGTCGCCTCTTTGCAAATGAATAATCACGTATGTTCGTTACTGAATAGTCATGCATTTTCATCTTGTGACTATTTATCTCTATAAATATTAATGGCTTGTAAATAATAATTATCAAGTTTTTTTTCTGACTCCTTTTCAAAACTCTGTCAAAAATAATCCTCACATATTACCCTTGTCTGTGATTGATCAGCGTTAGTCGTGTCCGTCAGTAGTGTTTCTTCTGGTAGTGCCATCGTTGAAAGAGAGGTGATCCGTTATATCCTAGTAGACATTTGTCCACGAGCCTTAGACACCGTTGATGAGACAAAATTTTCTTAAAGACATAATATCTAATACTAAGCTCGGGTTTGATTTTGTTAAACTTTTATGCCTTGCATTTTACATTTTGATTCCGTGTGACTGCATGCAATTTTATATTTTACTGATATCACCATAACCAAAAACACATATTTTTATACTACCACCTTTAAAATATAATACTTATATTAAAAGTTAAAAAAATTATATTATGCAGTCCTTATTTTTTAACAAACATACTATAATTGCAGTAATTCTGCGACAAACTCCACAAGTGAGAAGTCCGCACCGCACGATCTATTTACACTACAAATTCTGAATCAGTTTCTTAAAAAAATGTTGCACAGGACAGGAGTGATGTCCACATAGATTATTATTTCTTACCATAACTTTTAAATTCAGTTCAACAAACTAAAATAATTCGATTGCCACCGGTTTAGGTTGTAATGAATAGGGGAAGTTGTTTTTTTTTTCGGTAAACATAGGGGAAGTTTATCTTTGACTAGACTCTCCTTACAAGTGTTTTGATTTCTAATGAAAAAAATTGAATTTTAATCTAATAAAATATCAAAAAATAAATTTATATTTTATTCTTAAAAAGGAGAATTTAATTATGATGCGTTATAAATACAAAATTTTATATTATTATCTAATAATTTATTATCACATTATTTAGTGAATTTTATAATATATGCGATATTAAATTCATTAAATAATGTAATAATATTGTATAAAACCTTTTTATATTTCAAAACATGCATTTGATATGAACCTATTACAGGCATGATATAAGGCTCAATCTGTGAATAGCCCAAAAAGTAGAATAAGTTAAGACTTCAAAGGTAAGAAAACACGGTCATCTCGCAAGTAAATTGACATACGACATCAGCAATTCAATTTGAATTTTTGTAGCTATATAATATCATCAGCAACTGAGGACTCTATAACCACCCTAATAGGCAATGGCCAAGGAACAAACACTTGGTTTCAACTACACTATGAAATGTATCCCACAAATAGACATCTCGTATATGGGATATTTTGCAAGAGTTATTTCTGCGCATTAATAAAGTTGAATACTATCATACTAAGGAGACGTAAGCAGGACCATCAACCACTATATAACAGAGCTATGTAGCACCGATACGACACGTGACACGACACGACACGACACTCCGACACGTCAATCTTAAAAAATTATGGATTTCGACACGTTGGGACACGTTTTAATATTAAATAATATTTTTAATTTATATAGTGTATATTTCATTTAATATTTAATAATTTAACAAAAAATGAAACTAAATTAATAATACCCATCAACACGTTATAAAGATGGAAGCTTTAATAAAAAAATAAGAACTGGGATGAGAGAGAGATATAATATCAGATAGAGAGATCAAATCATATTAGAGAGAGATACAACAAGAGCGTGATGGGAATTGACAACAATGATGCTGAGATGATCTCTTATCTACTTAAGGGGAAAAAAGACAAAAAGATAAAATTGATATGATCAGGTGGAAGCTTTATTAATATATTTTAACTTTAAAAAAAAAAAAATTTAAAAAAAATTTAAAAAAAAAAAATTTTAAAAAATTACGAAAATGCCATTTGACCGTGTCCGACACGGTCAAATTCGCGTGTCGGAAAAAGTCAACCGCGTGTCCGACACCGTGTCGGAGCGTGTCGCCGTGTCGGAGCGTGTCGGACCCGACTCTTCCTGTTTTTACAAGTGTCCGTGCTTCCTTGTAACAGAGGCTTGGAGCACAAATATAATAATCTATTCCATATGAACTAAAGCTTATAACTCATACCAATTTGAGCGTTGGAGTGCCTTGTAGGTATTGTTAGAGAATAATATAAATTATTAAAAAAGCCCTTACCTAACACTTTAAGGTTTTGGGTTGAAGTGGTTCTTTACATGGTATCAGAGCTTGTGTGACCACAAGGTCACGAGTTCAATCATCACTGCCCCCACTTGTGGAATTATATAAAAAAAAAAAGCACAAAAGAAGGTAAACCAAAAATTGGACCTGTGCAATATCCACGCTTCAAGTCCAAAAGGCTATTGTGTGAGGGGTTGTGTTAGAGAATAATATAAATAATTAAAAAGGCCCTCACCTAACACCTTAAGATTTTGGGTTGAAGTGGTTCTTTACAGGTATCCCCATTTGTCTCTGCCAATCAAAACATTCAGCCTTAAATCCTCTATCTGTAGAGCATCCCAATCCCACAAAGTTACAAAGTATCTCGCGGAGTCACAATCCTGCCACACTCATTTTAAAGATCTAGACAGTAATTGGACCAGGTTCAATCGTGTGTGATTTAACCCGATGCTTATGGAATTGATCAACATTAAAATTGAATTTTTATAAAATAATACGTGTCATTATATGTATGTATTATCAGTTTTATCACAATATAGAATTAGTTATTAAAAGATATAATATATCATATTTTTATTATCAAAACAGTCTTTAAAATTAAATCAAATTAATCTTAAAAGAATGAAAGTATTAGTATTAATTATTATTAAAAGATTAATTTGATGTCGTTGATAAATGGAAGAGCAATGTATATTTTGTTAAAGTTCATAATAAGATGTGTGAATAAAATACATATTCAGATGTAAAATATTTTTGTGTGATTCAAATTGTTGCTGCCAAGTTTGTCTAGTCTTAACGTGTTTGGTTTGGTGTAGTGTGAAACGGGTTTAAAATATTGAACAAATTTAGTCAAAATGTGAAAAATAATAGCATGCTCAAAGAAATACTGATGTTATATCATTTCTTTGTTTAAAGTAAGGGAAAATATTTTTTCATGTGGTAGAATAATTATTTTTTTCTACAAGTGATTTTTTGATTTTCGTCCAACACTTTTTTTTTTAATTTTTAATAGATATGGGTTCCACACAAAATGTGTCTATAACATGAGAAAATTTTCTTTTATTGCATGACATCCTTAAAATAAGGGATTTATTATTCTTATGTTATATAAGATAAAATCTATCTCCTATACATACAAATTTAAGATAGGTCTCACGTATCCCCATTTGTCTCGGCCAATCAAAACATTCAGCCTTAAATCCTCTATTTGTAGAGCATCTCAATCCCACAAAGTTATAAAGTATCTCGCGGAGTCACAATCCTGCAACACCCATTTTAAAGATCTAGACAGTAATTGGACCAGGTTCAATCGTGTGTGATTTAACCCAATCCTTATTGAATTGATCAACATTAAAATTGAATTTTTATAAAATAATACGTGTCATTATATGTATGTATTATCAGTTTTATCAAAATATAGAATTAGTTATTAAAAGATATAATATATCATATTTTTATTATCAAAATAGTCTTTAAAATTAAATCAAATTAATCTTAAAAGAATGAAAGTATTAGTATTAATTATTATTAAAAGATTAATTTGATGTCGTTGATAAATGGAAGAGCAATGTATATTTTGTTGAAGTTCATAATAATATGTGTGAATAAAATACATATTCAGATGTAAAATATTTTTGTGCGATTCAAATTGAACAAATTGTTGCTGCCAAGTTTGTCTAGTCTTAACGTGTTTGGTTTGGTGTAGTGTGAAACGGGTTTAAAATATTGAACAAATTTAGTCAAAATGTGAAAAATAATAGCATGCTCAAAGAAATACTGATGTTATATCATTTCTTTGTTTAAAGTAAGGGAAAATATTTTCTCATGTGGTAGAATAATTATTTTTTTCTACAAGTGATTTTTTGATTTTCGTCCAACACTTTTTTATTTTATTTTTAATAGATATGGATTCCACATAAAATGTGTCTATTGTATGAGAAAATTTTCTTTTATTGCATGACATCCTTAAAATAAGGGATTTATTATTCTTATGTTACATAAGATAAAATCTATCTCTTATACATACAAATTTAAGATGGGTCTCACTTTACTTTTTTTTCTCCCTCCTTAAAGTGGACCCCACCTGCACAAATGAATCTGTAGGAGATAATACTTATTTTTTTTTGGAAACTGATCCTAATTACTTCTTTGAGGCGAATCAGAACCCCCTGGTATCCCTACAGGTTCGACTCTTTGAGCCGTCAATTAGATGGTTACTACCAATTAATTTCATCGTTAGATCAATTATGTTGATTCAACAGTTATATTTATTTTCATCTTTGTATGGTTATGATTCCACATATTTAATATTTTATTTATTTTCACCATTGTATGGTTATGATTTCCCATATTTAATGCTTCTAAATATGGGAAATCATAACTAATACAAAGATAAAAATAAATATAACCGTTGGATCAACATAATCGATCTAATAGTGAAATTGATTGATAGTAACATTGATAACCATAATTGGTTATAACAATTTCTATCCCTAATAATAATAATATTATTATTATTTTTTATACTATATTATTATTACTTGAAATTAAAAGAGAGCAGCTAGCCCACTCCCGTGTGATGTAATCCTGTGCATTAACCCAACTAAATTAGACATCAAAAGAATTCAAAATCTAAAATAACATAAAGTTCTTAAAGGGAACCATTAATATCACATTTATATATCAATCAATAATGTATTAACTTACAGAAGTATAAGTTTATATTTAATGTGATGATAGTTTTAGTTGTTTGATATGATTATCATATAGTATAAGTTTATACAACAAAATCCCTCATATCGAAATAATATATAATTTAATCAGGCCTAAAGAGATAAGATTAGGCCTGATAAAGAGATAATTTATTAACATCATTGACAATTGCAATTCTCAAGAATTAATATATTATTTTAATATTAATATATTAAAATAAAAATAATTTTTTAATATATTAATTTTTAAAAATATTAGAGATTTTTATTTTTTAAAAATTAATATATTTTTTGAACACGCTAATTAATAAATTTTTAAAAATTAATATCATATGACATATTTAGAAGAATTATATAAATTATTTATTAAATTGAGTTTAAAATAAGCGAAACTCAACTTAGTTGACTTATTAAATTAGAATTCAAATTCACACGAGTGATTAGGTAGACTGCCTTGCAAAGCACGACTCGTGTGAATTCGAATTTAAAATTATTCAGAGTAACGTGTTGAAAGTCAGATGAGGCTAGCAATACATGGAAGCTGGAAAGTGTGCTTAATGCTGAACAAGACAAAAAAAACATTCCATAAAGAAATTTAGGAATCATTTTGCATCCTAAGGTTTGAGTTTTTTTTTTTCTTAAAAATATTTATTAGTTATAATTTTGGCTAAAAAGCAGTAAAGTGAAGATTTATATGATTTAATACTTTTAGAATCTTGTGAATACTTAATAGAACAAAACAAATATAATAAAAGCTTACTTGATCGAAAAATAAAACAAATATTATTCACGATCTTACATGTTTATATACATGCACAACATATAATTTACTAATAAAATTAATTTTTACAATGACATTAGATCTGATTGAATATTATTCTTATTGAATATTAAATTTCACATATTAATTTTTAAAAATTTCTTGCGGGTACAATCATTTGCAGCTTCAAAAATCCTTTTGCCATGGAAGTAATTAAAAAAAATTATATTAATTTTTTGAGCTTCGTGAAAAAAATATTCTGCTAAAGGAAAATTAATTTAATAAAACAAAGAGAGTAATATTTGTATTGTTCCAAATCCACAAATTAATGCATAGGTGGTTAACAAATAATAAAAATGATGAGTAGATTATCCTCTACACAAATAATTCTATGACTAGCCAACTACCGTAATTTTAATTATTTAGACTAGCAAAATTGCTGATAGAATTTAAGAAGAAAATAAATTAAAAATCAAAGTAAGCAAATAAACAAAAGTAATGGAAATTCGGTACAACCACCTATTATGATAAAAGTCAATTACTTTTAATGATGTTTTATTACGAACTTGAAGGTGACCCATTGAGTTACATTACTATCTTGAATGTAACACATTCTATTGTAATTTAGTTCTATCTCTTTTGAATTCTAAAAAAAAAATACTTACTTTCATGGCATTACAATAATTGGAAATTCTCAAGTTTTATAAAATTCATTGACTTTTTAAGGGATGAAACCTACTACTAGGTTATATTCCTAAATTTAATTTCTCGAATTTCTAAAATTAAACTTCATCTTTTCATCATTCACCTAATACCTTGATGTTGAAAATTTAAATGTGGATAATAGAATTCCACGTTAATAAAAAAATAGTTAAATAAAGACCATATGACTTAGAAGACTTATACACTCGTTTTCTCAAGTTTTGAGTAATAATATGAAGTTAGAGTGTTAGACTCACAAATTTAATTTTTTTTTTTTTTAACTATAATATAACTTGATTAGGTACATAGTTGTTAAAGTCAATCTTGTACATAACCATTCATCAATTCAATTTGTTTAATTAATTAGGAGTACCAGTAAGAAACTAACTTGGGAAACAAACAAACAATGAAATAAATAAAGGGAAAAGTGTCTATACATTTAAATTACACAACTTACATCCTTTCACTCTCACAAAGAGGTGGGACCCACAACTTTATTTTTTTGTCAACTCTCTCTCCTCCTTTATCTATCTCTTTCTCTCTCTTAAAATGACACAACTTTACATCCTTCAAAATTATACACACTTTTCCCATAAAGAAAACCAAAATATGCTACATGACTTTAGGACCATCACCCCTCGTTTTTTTTAATATGTCTCAGTCTACAACACGCTTACACAACTTAACCTCCATATATATATATATATGGATATGCTATAGTGCTTCCTCTCTACAATCCTCAATCACCACACTCTCCTCTCTCTCTTTTGGCTCCAAATTTCCAAGCTTTTATTCTTCTTGATCTGCTTGGAAATTGGAGCTTCATCACATCACCACCACCATCTCTCATGGCACTTTCCACCATGACCAGCAGCCACCTTATGGTCCCACACCGACCCGGCATGAACCGGTTCAACATGGTTCGAGCCCAACAGCATGTGGTTCTTGATAACCCAAAAACCAAGAACCCCAACAGGGTTACCCGTTTAGCAGAATCCCTTTCACACGTCCTTCACCTTCACATTGATCCCCCTTCACGCGCCTTCAACTTGGACTTGTTAAATGATCATGAAGAGAAGCATTCAACCCCAACCATGTCTCCAAGAGAAAACATATCAGAAAAATGGAACGAAATTCAAGAATGTTCCGATTGGGAGAACCTTCTAGACCCTCTTCACCCGTGGTTGCGTAGAGAAATTGTCAAGTACGGAGAATTTGCACAAGCAACCTACGATGCCTTTGACTATGATTCTTTCTCGGAGTATTGTGGGAGTTGTCGTTACAACCGAAACAAGCTATTCGAGAAATTGGGGCTTATTAGAAACGGTTACACCGTGACTAGGTACATATATGCCATGTCACACATAGAGCTACCACGTTGGCTCGAGAGGTCACATGTTGCTGACACGTGGAGCAAAGATTCGAATTGGATGGGATTTGTGGCTGTTAGTGACGATGAAGAGACACGTAGGATTGGGAGGAGGGACATTGTGGTGGCG
Source organism: Gastrolobium bilobum (assembly GCF_033153095.1). Lineage (NCBI taxonomy): Eukaryota > Viridiplantae > Streptophyta > Magnoliopsida > Fabales > Fabaceae > Gastrolobium > Gastrolobium bilobum. The sequence goes on from NW_026896101.1 coordinate 61,027, forward strand.
TGGCGTGGCACTGTGGCACCATGTGAGTGGTACGAGGATTTTCAAAGGAAGTTGGACCCAATTGGTCACGGGGATGCAAAAGTTGAACATGGGTTTCTAAGCATTTACACCTCCAAGAGTGACAACACAAGGTACAACAAGTCAAGTGCCTCAAATCAAGTCATGAAGGAAGTGACAAAATTGGTGAATTTTTATAAGGAAAAAGGTGAGCAAGTTAGCCTTACAATCACAGGGCATAGCCTAGGAGGTGCTTTGGCATTGCTAAATGCTTACGAAGCAAAAGCTACAATTCCAGACCTTCCAATAAATGTGATTTCTTTTGGGGCACCAAGAGTTGGGAACATTGCCTTCAAAGATGAATTGCATAAAATGGGGGTGAAAACGCTACGTGTTGTGGTGAAACAAGATTGGGTGCCAAAAATGCCAGGGCTTGTGTTCAATGAGAGCTTCAAAGTGTTTGATGAAATTACAGGGTTGGAATGGGTTTATACGCATGTTGGGGATGAGTTAAAGCTTGATGTTCGTTCATCTCCTTATCTTAAAGGTGGGATGAACTTGCCAGGGTTTCATAGCTTGGAGACATACCTTCATCTTATAGATGGGTACTTACACTCTGAGACACCGTTCAGGTCAGAAGCTAGGAGGGATATTGCACTAGTTAACAAGTCATGTGCTATGTTAGCTGATGAACTCAGAATCCCACATTGTTGGTACCAATTGGCCAACAAAGGATTGGTTTGTAATGCTCATGGAAGATGGGTTAAGCCCAAAAGAGACCCTGATGATATACCTTCACATACTAGCGAAGTATGTCACAATGATCTTGCAGCTGAAATGCAGACATATATGATGAGTTTGGTCTCTCCTTAAAGATAAACGTGTAAATTTAAGAAAGAATTTTACTTGAAAATTTTGTGCCCGAATTTTAAGGGGATACCAAACGGGCTTGTAGTATAATTAATTAGACCACTGTGTATTGGATGAATTTTGGACTCTCCTGTAATGAAAACTAGGCTCTTGAAAAGTTGAATTGAAATTGAGCAAATTTCTGTTTTCGCTTTTATTATACACGGTAACTATACGACATCTATTACCCCTCACATGCAATTCACATAAGAGCGAGCAAGAATACGTTAAGGTTCCCCCAATTGTGGATCCGGCCTTCACATGTTTTGTTTTTGAGAAAATTATTTGTTTGATGTAATGTTTTTAAAAGTGGATTAGTCATTAAACCGGTAAAGACATTGGTTTATGATTTATTGATAAGATCATAAGTAAATCCTGATTAAACAATGATATATATATATATATATATATATATATATATATATATATATATTTGTAATATTATATAATGGGGAGAGATTTTTTGATTTCGGTGTAAGAATAAAAAAATTTACTTTTCATTTAAATTTCAATTGTTAGAAAATAATAATTAATTAATAAGTATTATTTAATAAATTTCAATAGTTAGATGTATGAAGATAACGGTTAAGATAGACACTAAGACTTCTTATTTTTACATTGGAGTTAAAAGATCTTTTCTTATATATAATACATAAAGTAGTAAATATGACTATATATTATATGTCCTACAAGTTAAAATTAATCAATAATAAGAGGCAAAATAATAATCATCTAACAAATACCACACGAACTAAAGCAAAAATAAGGATCATCATTATATTGCTCAATAGCTCATAGTCTCAAGTTATACAGTGAGTGAAACAAACAGAAAACTTAGGCCCCGTTTGATAGTGAGGATATAGAGAATAGTTTATCATAGCTTGTTCTTTATCTATTGTTTGGTAAACCAATTTGATATGATATGATAAACTTAAAGGTTATTGTATCCTGTCCACAGGAGGATGAGTTATGCCAAAGGGGGACTTGGGTTAGGAATAGATAGGATAGAATAGCAAATGCCACATCTCTCTCATCCCAAATGTAGACATATGCTCTTCTCCTACGAACTTTGTTAGGCAGGTGAGGATTAGCCCTTGCCACCAACCAATCATCACCACCGCAGCCCAACAGCCACCTCTACCACACACTATTGCCACTACTAGCCATCAATGTTACCATGAGCTACCAGCCACCACCATCACTGGATACTACTACCCAACCATTATCGCCACCATAATTGCCACCATGTTAGGAATATGACTTCCATACTTAAGAAGGGGAATGAAGTGAGTATCATAAATTTTTTACAAAAGTCTCATTCTTGTTTTTAAATTATCATTTTAAGCAAACTTTGATATATGAAAACTTCATCAATACATTCAAACAATTCATAACATATTATGTATCACAACTATAGAACATATACTAGAATATACAAGATATCAAAGAAGCAATTAAAGTGCTATAATAAATGAGTTAAGGGTTTAGAAGATTGTAAACATAATTTATCCTGGTTCGGCCACCTCCACTTGTGATCTACATCCAAATTGAAGCTACTTAATCAAACTTTTCACTTATGGTCAAGCTGTTCACGGGTGCTTGACAAACCTGTACAATCACTAAGTTTACGAGTACTTGGTAACCTTACAATTGTCTCCAAATTTTTCTAGGTATTTCGCTAACTTTCAAATCCAATGTGTCTCACAACCCTCAATCAATGAAGATGCAAAGAAATGATGTGTTTGACAATGGATAAGCACTTTCAAAGTGCAGATTATACAACTTGAAGAACTAGGTGGGTATATGGCTTAAAGCAAATAAATGACCTCAAAAATCACTAATCAAGTATGGATCTAATCAATGAGTGTAAAGATGTTAGGTGCAGGAGTTAAGACTCAATGAAAATACAATTGCATAGCCTTTAGACTTTAGAGCCGTTACAAGTGTGTTTTTATACCATTCCAGCAAAATATAGTTGTTTATAGTCGTTGGCATCATTTTTGGAAATAATTTATCTGGATAAATAAAAGAAAATATTCGGATAAATTCATCCCGTCAATTTATCCAAATATTTCAACTATTTATCCGAATAGATACTATTTATCCAAATATTTTGCTCATTTATCCAGATAATTCATGGCAAATGAACACAATGCATTATACATCTGATTTCTCATGAACCAAATGGAATTGTAACATCTTGGACACATTTAAATAGTTCATTTAAGACTTTTGGTGACCCAAAAACATGTTACATCCTTTTAAATCAATTTTTGAGGTATCAATTGGATCATTTCATACACTTTTTGAATATAGAATCTCAATAAGTGATTTTTCTTGATCCAAAATTGTTTCTAACAACGTGAGCAAGTGTAAGTGAGCTATGGGTGAATGCCTATCAATTCAAATCATATTAAATTCATTAAAATCCATTTTTGACATATTAAACCATGAATATCATGCACTTTTTTACTACGCAATACTATATGGGAAATACTACTCTTATTTTACATGAGATAGTTATCTCATGTTCTCTCACTTCAAAAATATCATCCCCTGTTTTTTTCTTTAATGGTGGGCCCCACCTGACTTCTTTCTATAGCATGAGAGAACTACTCTCATGTAAAATGAGAGTAATATTTTCTATACTATATATGCTTGAGCTCATGCAATGTTAGTTACCATATATCCTATTAATCATATTCTAGATCCTAAAATAATATTCTAATGAGTGGTTGGACTTAGCTCCATGTTTGCACACTTTGGTGCTTGTGTACTTTGACTTATATTGCCTTGTGACTAGTGGCGGAGCCACGTTGTTCCCAGTTGGGGCCTTGGCCCTAGCTAATTTTTAAAATATAGCCACATTTTGGACGTGGGTAAATAACTGTGGCAAAGTTAAAGAGATAAAATTTAATAATTGGCACTAGCTAAATTTTTTTGGCCCTACCTAGTTATTCTTGCTGGCTCCGCCAATGCTTGTGACATGAGTGGATTACCTTTTGATTTCCTTTTACATTTAGCTTGTTGTTTTGTTCTTTAATAAGTTCCTCCAAGCTTGTTTGTTATCACCAAAACCATGATGATGTGGCACCATCAAAGACATCAATCTTGAAAGCATTGGATCCACATCTACTCTTTGATTTCATACACCGATCATTGCTGGTGCCACCGCTGCCACTTCCTTTGGCGACCCCTAGCTATCACCACAACACCAACCACCACCAACACCAATCAGACACCACCGCCGCCCATCAACCTCCTCTACCACCCACTATTGCCACTACTAGCCATCAACGTTACCATGAACTACCAGCCACCACCGTTACTAGATAATACTACCCTCATCATTATTGTCACACCATAGTTGCCATTGCTCACTGTTGGGCCGTCGCCACCACCGCTTCCTTCAGCCACCCCAAGTTATCACCACAACACCAACCACCGCCACCACCACCAATTAGACACCACCTTAAGTCGCCGCCGCCGCTGCCATTAATCAGCCACCATGATAGCCACTTGTCATTGCTGGTGCACCCACCCCATCGCACCACTATTGTCGTCGTCGCCACTGCCATCCCCAACCACCAAGCACCAACTATCACCACCCATTACCACAAATCACCACTACTACCACTTCAATTGTCCATCTTATCACCACCACCGCCTCAGCTACTATCACTATTTACCAGCCACTAATATTTATAATCAATTTAAAACTTCATTTTTTAAATTTATTTGGTGAAGACATAATTTTTGTTATTTTAAAAAAAAAATTATAAGCTATTTATATATTTAGTATAATTTATTTAAAATTATGACTTTTAATTATTTTAATAATTTAAAATAAAAATTAATATATAAATAAATCAAAAGAAAGCAATTTAAAAATCATATTTTATTTATATAATTTGCATCAAATACTTAAGAGGATAACATTATCCTGTTAAGCTGTATATTTAATATACATCAAACACATGATATGCGCTTATCAACCCATATCATTTCCTATTTTTATTTTGCTTTCATATCATTTCCATTCATTTATACTTGTAAGTTCCATATAAGATAATAAGTACAATTCAAACTTACAACATATATAAAACTTATCCGGAGACAAATCATCTCATTACTTGCTTACAATTTTTCTTAAAAAAAAAAAAAAAAAACCTTGTTCACCCCCGATTTTTTGTAACCAATTTAGGGCCGAATATTTGCTTAGATGATTTTATGGGCTAAATCTACTGCACACCTGCTCAGTTAGTTTTTCGATCATTTCAATATTTAGAACAGCCAAATGGCGATGGGAACATGTAATAACAGATTCACAATACAAAAAGAACAGCAAATTGTTGATGTAGCAAAACAGAGTTTACTGTTAGCTTCTGAACGGATCACATATTCCCAGGAAAAAAAAATTATGCAATTCTGTTTGTGCTTCTCATTGTCTAGTATTTGATCGCTTGCAAACTGAAGGATTGTTGCTTGTCTCAGCCCTCCTTTTCTGAAAAAGTTAAACGGAAAGAAAATAGGATTTTAGTTTAATTCAAGTTGCACATAAATAGCCTTTATTATTTCAACACATGAGTGCAATTACTGTCGTTTGAACTTTGAAATGCACCCAAGAACAAATAATGTATCCAAATTTGCCTAAAAATCTGGCATGTGTCTTCATCATGCAGCATCAAATTGCATAAATTTAAACAAGTTCTACATAATATTTAGTTTGTATAAAAAATTGGTTGAGTTAATTTTATACCAAATATTGTGTTGAATCATTTTTCAAATTTGCATAATTTTTTGAATTTCAATTTAAAAGAAGAAACAAAGGAAAAGAGAATAAGGAAAAAAAATCATTTAAAAAAAAACTAATTTTTCTTCCAACAATAAGGACACTGATTCTGTTACTTTCTTTGTTTCCTTATTCACTCTCCCATCCCAACTATCAAAAGTTCCATGTTGACAAGCACTATGGAAATATGGAAATATTGACAACATATACATGGATTTGCGAAGAATTAAGCAGTTGTATTATACACAGTTAGAATATAGTAGTTTTATTATATTCATATGCTACATCTAATTGGGGAACCACATTTCAATTCGTCATCAGATTCAAAAGAATCAAAACAAAATCTTTTGTAGTTGGCCGAGAGACCATGATTGCTCTAATGCTCTCTATGGCTAGGAAAATTTAAAACTAAAATCAACCAATCCTCCTACCACTTTGAATTTTGCGAAGATTTTTCTGAGGGGATTGTCATGGATTTGTGTTTCAAAATAGCTGGTCCGCTACTAGTTGGTGCTCTTTACCAAACTGTTATTCAATGGTCAACCATTATTTTTGTGTGTAACAAGCCAAATGGTTGACTATTGACAAACAGTTCTGTGAAGTTCACCATCAAAAATTGAACTTAAAAGTGTATATATTTATAAAATATGAGGGGTTTTGTGTAAAAAAATAAAATAATAATAAAAACCAGAGTGTAGGAATGGTGAAAATCTTTGTATGCATCTTTATCCTAGCATGAGAGGTTTTGTATAACAAATGCAAAATAGAGGGGAGGTTGGAGTAATTTAGTAATTAAAAAAAATAACATTCAATTTAATGTAAGACACAATGCATAAAAGTGGAAAGAAGGATTGAGAGCAAACCTTGTCTAGTTGATTCTTCAATTGCAATGGCTGTGAATCATGCTGTCTAATTCTATTGTTTTCTACACAACTTCCATCTTTTACTCGATGTCGTTTGTGCTTCCTATACTTTTCACCATTTCTATAGATATCTTTGTCCTTTCTGTTCTTTCTCTCATTCTCTCTAGGTTGGTTCTCCAACTTTGGCGCTGCATTTGGTAGCCCCTTCTGGGCCTGTTTACAACATATTCGCATGACACATTTTTTTAACATAGCAATCATAGAATTATTTAGTTTTCTTTAACGTTAAGAAAAGGATCAAATGCAGCCAGGCAATAAGATTAAGAATCTTACAGAAGAAAGGTGGATAGGATCCATTTCCCTCACATGGAAAGCTTCACTTAGTACACCTAAGTCAAAAGGACGCAAGCAAGCTTTATTCTCACTCATGGAGGTGTCCCTACAGAGCTGATCCAGTTCCATTCCTTCTCCCTTCTTGATTTTTGTGTCACCAACCACATTCTGAAGATAATGTGTCTCCGAAATTGACAGCGGAAGTGACCTCTTGCAGAAGAATTCATAGTATGGCCAAAGCCTATATTGATTTATGAGATCACGAGCACCTCCAAGTTCTCTATTGCCTAATTCCAAGAAACAACCTTACTAAACAAAATATACTGAAAGAAATAAGAACTTCATGCATTGATTCCAAGTTTTTTTAATAAAAATTAAAAAAATCAAAAACTGAAGAGCAATCTAAAACAACGTCCCGATAGAAATGAATCAGCAACACCTAATAACAGGGAATGCATGTGACAATTTAAATAGTAAATCTGATAGAAGTGAGGATCTCCAGAGGCCCAATGAAGGGATTGACAGAGGAAAAGCTTTGGTAAAGGCCCCTGCAGAAAGTGTTGAGCTTAATTAAACCTTTAGTTTAGGCTTCCATGATTCCAGAAAGGGTAAGATTAATGTTTTAGGAGATCCTTCTGTTATCCATCATATTGAAGAAGGAATTCTCCCTTTGACAGATGCTGACAAAAGCTATAGCCTTTTGGTCAAAGTGAGAAGACACCAAAGGAGGAAGTTATACTCTCTATGCCATTAGGCAATGCAAGTGACGTATAAGCTCCATAATCACCTCTAGATTAATTGGGGTTAGAGTTGGTTAATCCGTTGGGTAAGGATGTTAAGGATGGTTTTTAACCAAAATGGAAAAGGAACTGCAAAGATAAGCAACCTCAGTTATTCACGGGCAAAAAGGAAATAGAAGGCTGAAATATGTTTTTATTTAAGCTTCGAAGTTGGCTTTTGTTTTGGATATTGCAGGATAGTAGTTTTGAGCTTCTTTTCAATTTAGAATCATCCTCTTGATGCAGAAGTTATTTTAACTATGTTTTCTAGTTAGCATTTGGGGCAGTTGTGGTGAGCTCCTTTTCAGTCTTGTCATATGGCTCGGTATTGTTCTGCGGTTTCTTATGTGGGTTATATCTTTTTGTTCTCTTTCAGCTTTGTGGTTTCCTTTGGAGGATTTTTATCCTTTCCTATTTTTTCCTTCCACTTTCATAGTATTTATTTTTCTATCCAAAAAACAATCTGAGAATACTGAGGACAATATACTCTCATAGAAACAACTTAGAATAGTTTTGCAAGTCAAAGGATGAAGTAAAAAGAGCATATCTATGTTTGCAGCTAACCTTCTTACATGGCCTTTTACCGTACAATGTTTACCCCCCCAAAAAAAAAAACCCAACAAAGAAATAGAAGACAAAAAAATTACATCTCATTGTGTGATAATGAATTAGTAATCATAAAAATCTTCCAACAAACATTTACAGAGAGTTATCTTGTTTGAACAGAATTACTTCCCAAATTTAATATATGGAAAAGACTTCCAAACTTCAATCAGGACAACCAACTGAACCATGTTGAAGTTTTTATAAGAAAACAAAGAGTGATCCATCATACTTGCTTTTATCCATATGCAAATAGTAATCAGAAAAGGGAACATGAGCACTAGTTTATGAAAATATCCACCAAAGAAGAACTAACGTACATGATAGAACATGAACAATAGTTTATCTAGTCATCAGTGACCTATTATCAAAACAAAGGTGGGGAATTCAAACTTTTAAATGTTAGAGCCAGAGTTCAGCAGGATTTTTATTAATGATCATCTCATGATCACAAAGGTCCATCAAGCTCTGTTTGCTATATCACTGACTTTAAACCTCACGAAATTCTCTGAAACGTGAGGCTCTAATAAACAGTGAACCAAGATATTGAGAATGTTCTGAGGTACAGAAAAATGGAGAATTTTCTGTGGTACCGAAAGCTCTTCCAACTACTAACCTTTTGTAATTAATGATTAATAGGAATTACAAAAGAATTATTGTTTGCATTCTTTCAACGATTGTATTATGTATGCCCCATGGTAAACCAAATGGTTCCACAGTGTTCCTATTCAACTATTCTAACAAAGTAATCACCAAAACAATATGAAAGTCCATTTCTGAAGATATATAGTTATCTTGCACATTCGCATTATCAAGAAAAATAAAAAGGCAAACAATTAATAGGCCACATCTCAAGTTCTTACCCCTCCCAAATCTTTTTCCTTCAAGATCCATCTTTCAGATTACCTCAAAAAATGCTGCTCAAATGCATCAACCAACTATCTAACAAATGCATCCACCACCCGCAGGAAGTTACCGCCTGAAAATATGAACAACTGAGGAAGTTTCTCAGCAAAGAAGTTGTACAATCTCAACAAAATCTGGGACTACAGTATCATATCTAACACATACACGATATATCTTGGAAGATGTAAAAGCATGCATCAAATTACCTCAAACAATAAACCCATCTGAGAAATGGCCTTTCCCACCAAACAAAAATTCTACACTAGTACCACATTGCATGATTATCTAATAAAATTGAAAACTTTACACGTTCCTAGTGAATTTAAATCAAGGGTCAACTGAAGTTAATCCAATCAAATACACTTGGCCAAACAAAACACTGAAAATGAATAAGAGAAAATACCTGAGAACAGAGCAGAGATAGGGATTGGGTAATTTAAGGTTATTGTTTGCAAATTTTGAACCAAGACAAGATTTTGATATGGGAACACAAGAAAAATTACCCAGTTCTTCCTTTTGTATCTTTTAATTAAAAAAAAAAAAATTGTGTGAAGGAAGAAAGACAACGGCGACTAAGAAGGAAACCGGGACCTGCTCGGAGAAATTGGCTTAGCTGTTTCTTAGGTATAATCGGGTTGGTTTGTTGGTTAGGGTTATATAGAAAAGCAAATTTTTTTTTTTTTTTTTATAATAAGAAAAGCAAATTTTGTTTATGATGATATACGAAATACGAGAAGGTTATCCTTTCCGCCAAAGAATTTTACCATATTTAAATAGGAAAAATATTTGTGTTTTTAAATAAAATAACTTATATTATTTCACTTTCATAAAGATATGAAACTCACATTTTTATATTTTTTTGTCCACTTTCTTTTCTCTTTTATCTATCTCTTTCTCTCACTTAAAATGACACAACGTTATATCCTTTAAAATGATACACACTTTTACATATTTATAAAAGGTAAAACTAATCTCATGTTACATAAGAAATTGTATTTTATGTTGTGAAATAAAATTGAGGAGGGTCCCATTTTGATTTTTTTATTTTTTATTTTTTTGTGGGACCCACCTTGATTTTGTTTCGCACCATAAAATACACTATCTTATGTAACATAAGATTAATTTTACCCATTTATAAATTAGGGTTAGTTACTATTAACTAATTTTACTGTTAGATCGATTATATTGATCTAATGGTTATATTTATTTTCATTTTGGTATAGTTATGATTCTCCATATTTAATATGAAAGCATTAAATATAAGAAATTATAACCATACAAAGATGAAAATAAATATAAAGTATTAAATATTAGAAATCATAACCATACAAATATGGAAATAAACATAACCGTTGGATCACCGTAATCGATCTAACGGTGAAATTGATTAGTAATAATATTGGTAGTAACCCTAATTGGTTGTTACAATATCCTACCGTATTTACCATCAATTTAATCACATCACAATTAAATCTAATTCTTCACAATCAATCTTTAAAGAGATATATTGGACTGAGATTTTAAAAGATTTTGATGAATTATTTTTAGATAAAAAAAATACATTGGTATTTAATTAGGATGTTAAAAGATTGAAAAAAATCATGAGATTTAAGATTTTAAAATATTATTTTAAAATTCATACAAATCCGGTGGTATTCAATCAGTATTTTAAACAAAAGAAAAACAATCTTGTGCTATACAAAAATATGAGGATTTTAGTGGATTTTCTATTGGTATGAATTTCGTGAGACTGTTTAGCAAGAAATATAAATATGAGGTCTCTTGTCTCTCTTATAATCTAACCCTGACCCTTAGGATTTCTTGAGATTTTTATATTGTAGTGTCTTCTTCTTTTGGTGGGTCGACCCGCTCAAAATCGGGTTTCGACATGGAGCTTCGTCAAGGTTCAAAAACAACAAATTTTTTAGTGATTTTCATTATAAAATTACCCAGAAGTAACAACCTAACTAGATTTTAATATAATCTATCTCAAAAATAGTAAATTTGTTAGCGATTTTTTAGAGTTTTTGGAAGTTTAAAAAATAATTTTTCAAGTTATGAGTCGTGATTTTTGAAGGCACAACAATGTGTGATTTTTGTATTAAAAATAACGTAAAAAAGTGGAAAAACAATAGAGGAACAAAAAATCCCAAACCAACTTTCATTTTACATTAATGAAACAAAGTCGATTTAAAGAAAAATTGAAACTTTCATAATATGAATCTATGTTTCATAATAATACACTCGTGAACGAAATTCCTTCGCTATAGGAAATGATTTCAAACAATTTTTGTGTCAATAGATCAGTAAAAACTTGTTTTTCAAAAGCCCCAAAGCAATTTGAGGTTTCAATGTATCGATTGAAAATAATTTAAATTTTTTTTAAACTTTCATGTAATAAAATTCAGAAATTTAGATTCAAAATTTTCTTAGAATACTTAATGAAAGCATGCATGTGATATATGGTTGAAAACTCTCATCACGTAGAACAAAAACCCAAAGGTTTCCAAGATCAATTGCAAAATATTTCAAATAAAATTTTATCATAAACTTTAGGTTTTATATACAAATTTTGAATCATTTTAATAAATAAAAAAATTATGGATCTTATAATCATATGTGCATAGCTCTGATATCAAATTAAGAAGATAAGTTTCAACACATTGGTCAAACCCAAGAGCAGGAACGAAAAGATGTTAATGCGTGGAGGGCTAATATAGATATGTTGAGAGATGCTGCTTAGTAAGATATTAAGTGGCATGAAATTACTAATTGAGAAAATTATATTAGGTTTTATTTTATTTTTTATTAATATCATTACATTTCTTTGTTTTTTATTGACTCTTGTAATTTTGATTGCTTGTTAAAAATTCATATGATTTTTTAAAATCTTATAAATTTATATTGTCCTTTCAAATCTTATTAATTCTAGGGAAAACTTCATTTTCACCCATTGTGGTTTTGTGATTTATCATTTGACCCCCGTGATTTTAAACATATCACTTACACTCACTGTGCTGAAATAATTTATCATTTAACCCTCTATGGTTTAAAATTTTTACTTAGACCCCTTGTGGTTACAAATTTTTTCACTTAAACCCCTTGTAGTTTAAAAAATAAACATTTTAAAAACATATTTCAAATAAATTTTCTCTCTTTTTTATTTTATATCCTCATGTATTGCATTTAGGGTTTGAAATATATTTTAAGTTATCTATTCTGAAATTAATTTATAAATTATCTTAATTTTTTTATTTTAAAAATATATTTGAAATTAAAAAGATTATTTAAGATGAAATTAAAATATATTATTTATGATAAATTAAATATGTACTATCAAAATAAGATATTTACTTTCGTTAAATAGATAAAATAAAAATATATGATTTGAATTTATTTTCTTGATAAAAATAAGTGAATTTTTTTTAGAATTTGTTTTTAGTTTTTAAACCTTAAATGCTTTAGGTGAGGATATAAAATAAAAAAGAGGGAAAATTTATTTTCCTCTTATTTATTTTTTTAAATTTTTATTTTTAAACCACAAGGGTCTAAGTGAAAATATTTTTAACCATAAGGAGTCTAAGTGAAAATATGAAACCACGGGTGGTTAAATGATAAATTATTTAAGCGCAATGAATTTAAGTGATAAGTTTAAAACCACGGGGTCAAATGATAAATCACAAAACCACAATGGGTGAAAATGAAGTTTTCCCTTAATTTTATTAAAATACTTTAAGATCTAATCTTATAAAATTTTGATTGTAATAAAAATCTTTTAGAGTCACTTCAATTATATATAGTCTTTTAAAATTCATAAGATTTTTTATCAAAAAATAATCTTTTAAAATCATAATCCAATACATTCCCTAAAATCCTATTTTTTACGATTTTATTCTCTCTCACCTTTACTTCTCTTTAGGTTTGACAATACTCTATCTAGTTCTTTCAATTGAGAGCGGGAATTACATGTCCAACTAATGGGAAAATTGGATTGAGAAAGTGAAAGTGAAGATTGGTGGGTTTCAAAACTTGCAAGGAAACCATAACTGATTGGCATAAAAGTTTAGGGGAGCGATTTCATTTGTACCAAATAGACGAAACAAATTTTGGATAGAGGGAAGGCTTCTTATAGAGTAACGAGCGAGCAGGAACTGGACAAGCGCAGTTTAGAATTGGAACACTAGTGGCGGCTAATGTGCGCGGTACATGGTCGATGTTTATGGCTAGAACTTGGGCTTTTTAATCCTTTTGCACCTCATTAATTAATTAATAATCGTTTTGCCCCTTATTCAAAACTATCTACCAATCTGCTCTTCTTTAATTGATTAACTTGAATATTTAATCGATTAACTTGAATATTTAATCGATTAAATGGCCAAAATCGGTAAAAATAGTTGACTCGAGATTTAATCGATTAAATCTCCTTGAGTTTGAAAAAATCTCATACCATGTTCATGGAGCAACCTAAGAAAACAACATCAACTAATTTAGTGACTTGGATGGTCAACAAGGGCATGGTATGACCATCATGGTTGCATAGATAAATCTAGCACCGGGACTGTTACTGCAATCAACGAAAATAGCATGAGAGGGAGGGTCTTGGGTTTTGTGGGTAACTAGGCGACCAACCAATGGATAGAAATGGATAAGGGCGAGAGAAAGGGAGTGCTTGAGCTTATCCAACAGATTATGGATGAAATCTTGTTGGTTATGTGGTGATGAAGGTTTCTTGAAGAGGAGGCCCTTCTAGATGTAGTGTGTAGACAGCATAAGAATATCCCAAGGTGCTAAATAGCAGATTCCGTTTGATTCTTCATTGGGGCTCTGCAGCTTGATGAAGCATTCTGAAACGTGTTGAACTACAAGAAAAATTTCAGGCCCAGTGGCTACCACCAGCCATCAAGACGTGAATTTGTTGGTTTCAAACTCAAGGAGATTTAATCGATTAAATAGGGAGATTTAATCGATTAAATCTCTGAGTCAACCATTTTTGTCAGTTTTGATCATTTAATCGATTAAATATTCAATTTAATCGATTAAAGAGGGACAAATTGGTAGATAATTTTGAATAAGGGGCAAAATGGTTATTAATTAATTAATGAAGAGTAAAGAGGTCAAAAAACCCTAGAACTTGCGCATTCGAGGTTAAAGTCTACAAAGAAACCCCCAAGGGTAGCTCAGTTGGCAGCTGAGCTCCCATGGGATTACTTGGTGCAGGGATCAAACCCTGTCTCAAGCAGTTTCTTGGAAAATCTTTGGGGGCCAGAGGATAAGCCAAAAAATCTTCGGTTGGATATTAGTCTCGTCCTTTCTCCGGTTGCAAAGCTTAGTGCACCCACTGTTACAATGAGGGGCTAGCCCAAACAGGCCGTACCCCGAGGGCATGGTGCCCGGAGAAAGTTGAATGGGAATACCTCCTGGCAATGTACCAAAAAAAAAAAAAAGTCTACAAAGAAAATAAAAGAATTTTTAAAGGAATTCAGCTATTTATTATTTTTCTTGTACGATGAAAACGAGAATTCATTTCTATAACACAAATTCTGGTCATCCTGTTCCTTCCACTAAAATATGGGAAACTCATGATGCTATATTGCTCATAAAATAAAAACAAAAATATCGTTGTAATCCAAAACGTCGTTCACTACTTGGTCATGTGCAATTGGAAGACATAGAGAGAGAGGATGGAAAGAGTGTTATCAATCTAGAGAAAATGTGAAAGTGAGAGAGAATAAAAGGATAAAAAATTTAAGATTATAAAGATTGATTGTGAGCTATTAGATTTAATTCTGATCCGACGGTGATTAAATTAGTTGTAAAGATAGTAAATTTCTTTAGTAATAAGTATGACCCTCCCTATTAAATATTACACTTTTTTTCATATTAATGTTAACATGTAATACCGTATCCAAATAAATTTAAAATTAAATAAAGGAAAAACAAATAATCAATTAGAAAATGTAGATATGTATAAAATAAAAAATATATATAAAAAAATTGAGTAGAAAAATATTTTTAGAAAAAAATCTATTTATCATTTTTGTTATTATTAAATTAAAATTAAATTATTAATAATATAATAACATTAATAATAGTCAATGATTTAATTTTAATCTAATGATAAAATAATTATAAGAAATTATAAGTAAAAATTTATAAATATTTATTTAAAAAAATTGTAAATATAATCTGCCTCGAAGAATTTACCCTTCATTTTTTATACTAATCTTTTTCCTATGGTTATTAGTTTTAGTTTATTACTTTTTCACTTATAAATTTTTATGTCGTAATGAATTTTTTTTATCCGAAACTATGGGAATTTTTGAAGAATACACCTATTAATATTTGATTTACAAATAAGATTGAATTAATGTTTAAATGATAATTAATGATCATTAATGTTGTCTTTTTTAAAAAAATTATAAATTTTTATATTTAGTAAACTAAAATAGACATTTATTTAATAAAAAATTATATAAAATTCGTCTGTTTGATTTAGCTTGCTTGAAATGAAAAAAAATTATTAATGCAAATCAATCCAATTTAATTTGATTGGCATCTTTTTAAAATATTACTAAAATCATATTTTTTTATATCGATTTTTTTTGAAACATGATTAAAAAATTATACAATTTTGTTCTGGATCAAAAAATATAAATTTTGAGCGATAAAATTAAATTGGGTCCATCAATTAAAAAAAAATATAAAAACTTGAATTAAAAGTTCAAATTAGACTGAACGAAAAAAATCTCACCTAAAGTTTATATTTTGTTAATTAATCAGGTCAACATAGTTAGATTATTTTCACCTAATCCAATAAACATTATAGATAAACATACGGTTTAAGGTTAACACATATTTATTGAAGGCTTTAATGTTTCTACAGTGAATATAGATAAGTTATCTACATTTGCTCCCAAAACAACGTCGTTTTGAATTAAAAAATTAAAAAATTATAATGAAAAAGACTATTATAACTCTGAAATAAATTATAATTACAAAAATACCTTGATTTTCGCCTCAAAACGATATCATTTTGAGTTCAATGTAAATAATTTATCTACATTGACTGTAGAAAAAACGAATCCATTTATTGAATAATTTGTACAATATATTCATTTTAGAAGCTATATGTATGTGGTTATTCTTATTCCAATACAACAACCCAAAAGTAATAGGAGTGGTAATCTCATATTAAAATTTCACTTGTTACTTTACCAAAAAAAAATAAAAATTCACTTGTTATAGTAATGTTAAAATTATGTCTAATTCTTTTTTTTAGACAGTAAATAAGCTGAATCCAATTAAAATTTGTCAATATTAATGAAGATAGATACTCTCACCAAAATTTGATATTACCAAATCTTGTAAAAATTTAATACGAGCGCGTCCACTCATTTTAGGTGACTTGGGAAAGTGACAGAGGGTCGTGGCAAAACTTTTCTATATTTATAATTAACATTTTTGTTTTTTACTGTAAAAAAATATTTATCTGCTACATTCATATAAAAGTGAGTGAGTTTTATTATTTGTCTCTCTCTTATATTTATAATGAGACTTATTTATTTTTATGTGAGTGTGATAAAAAAAATATTTTCTTTATTAAAAGCATAAATGTTTTTTCCCATGATGTAAAGATGGGATTTGGATTTCTTGTTTTCCAATAAATCTAAATTTGTTAGTACCATTGAATTAAAAAAAAGAAAAATAGATTTCTTGTCCTCCAATAAATCTAAATATGTTAGTTTCATTTAATTTAAAAATAAAATAAAAAAGAGCACTTTTGTAAAAGTGGGAAGATATTGAAACACTTCCATATCATTGAAAACAATGTCCATTAATGAAAATCACAGAGATTTTTAAATTCAATATTAGAAACAACGAATCTCTTCCGAGTGTGTGTATATAATAGGGGTGTGGGGAAACCATATAGCCCGTGTCTTTTACAATAACCCCTCTTTCTAATCTTTGTGTTTTTTTTTTCTTTTAGTAATAATGGGTCGTCGAAAAATTGAGATTGCAATGGTGAAGGACACCAACACGAGGCAAGTCACATTCTCAAAGCGTCGAACAGGTCTATTCAAGAAAGCAAATGAGTTATCCATTTTGTGTGGGGCTGAGGTTGCTATTGTTGTATTCTCTCCTGGGAATAAGCCTTACTCATTTGGGCACCCAGGTGTTGATGCTGTTGCGAACAATTTTTTTCAACAAGAGCCCAAATCAGGTGATGTGATCCAAGGCAACCCCTCTTCCGAAGGTGTTAACTTGGGCAAGCTAAACAAAGAATATGCTGATGTGATGGACTTGGTGCGTGAGGATGAGAATAAGGGTGAGGTCCAAAAGGCCTTAGATAAATACCAACTGACCCAACTCTCTGAGCTTCAAGAATTTTCTAGTTCACTAAAAGAGTTCAAGTATCATGTAAACAAGCGTCTTAGTGAATTTGAAGCATTGGAATCTATGCTACTCCTTGCACAAGAGCCTGTGGAGGGGATAGAAAATCTTGTTGCCAAAAAGAAAAGAAGAAAAAATTGATGCACTTTAGCATGAAAACAAGTGTATTACCTTGAGCATGAGCATGTATTTTCTTCACCTTCAAATTGTGCTGTCATTTTTCTCTTAGTTTGAGCAAGAAGGGAGAGAAAATAGTGAGATGAATAAAGTATTTTATTGTGTTTTGAATTTTAGAAATTTATGCAAAAATAAACATAATCTCTTTCCAGTGAAAATTAGAAATGTTATGATAAATATTTCTCGTTTCAAATAGTTTTGTTATTTTCGACCCCAAAATTTTTACAACATTGTTACTCCGGTCAATAATGTCTTATTATTTATATTAAGTCATTTAAACTTTGAAATCCTTACTATTAGAAAAGTCTCAATTTTTTACGGAAATTATCGACGAAAAATATTGCGTCAAAATCAATGACATAATTTTTTACCGACAACGTATTCCGTCGAAAGTTTTCGACAGAAAATGACATTTTTTTAGTTGTGCTTGTTGTCCTTTCCCATCCTATTTTAGGTGAAAAGTAAATAATAATAATGATGAATAAATTATTTTATTATGTTGAACGTGATAAATTTGAGAGTAGGTAAAAAAAAAAAATTTAAGTAAAGAATTGAAATATTATGATAAATATTTTTCTAGTTTTGAAGAGTTTGGATATTTGCACACCAAAATCTTTAGACTTGGTACAATAATTAATAATGTCTTATTGTTGATCAACAAGGAGCACTGAATGGTTAAATGATTCTAGAATGTTATTAACTTTTAGAAAAAATTGTTAATCAATCCGCACGTGTTAATAACTAATAATTAGAATATCATTAACGAGTATAACAATAATGTAAGATTCGGGTACGAAAAAATCTTTTTTCTTTTTCAATTAAGGAAAGAACTTCTCTAACAAAACTTGACATGATAAATAAAAGTAAGGGAAATTTTTAATTTTTATATATATCTACCTCTTAAGTAATTATGTGTCAATCCAAAAAAGTTTTGTCTTGAAGAACCTTTAAAGTAAGGGTGTTCGCGATCTGAATTGGATCAGTTTTAAAGCAAAAATCATTTGATCCAATCCCTTTGTTTGAATTTTTTTTCAAAATCGATCCAATTTTATTTGATTTGTATTGGATCGGTTTTTGATTTTTCGAAAAACCTAAAATTTCAGCCATACAAATCACTAGCTATATTAAAATGAAACCATACAAAGTTATAAACCACTTAAAAATTCGAGTTTTCAAATTAAAACAAGTCTTAAAACTCATGACGAGTTAAAATAAAGTAATACACAATAAAAAACTAAAACAAGGTAGTTTGCTATCAATAATATGCAAGATTCCAAGTCTACAAAACAACTAGATTCTAAGTCACGATCTTTCTCTTCCATACTTCCCGGGCGGCAACAGCGCGGTGGAGGAAGCCTCTGGATTTTGGAATGAAAGTGGGCTCTTCAGACAGAGAAGGAGAGACATAGGTGGGTGTGAATTTAGGAATAGTCTATACTCTAGGATTTAAAACTAAGGGAGTAATCGAGTAAAGGTTATTGAATTAGGAAAAAAGGCATTAGTGGAATTTCAAAAATAATATATACATAATACATTGGATTGATTTTTACCAATCAAACCGAAAACCAATCCATTAAAATATGTGATTTTTTTTCGGTTCTCGATTAATTCGTTTATCGAATTTTTGGTTCGGTCATCGCAGGTTGATGAACACCCCTACCTTAAAGCACATACTTACATCCCGTTACATTTGAGCGAATTGTTAATTCCAGATTTCAGAAAAGAAAAAAGTAAAAGATTATTCAGAATAAAAGAAAAATACTCACAACCAAAGTTTATTGTTGTATATATATTTGGCTAAAATATGAATTAGCCCCTTGAACTTTGACCATGTTTCAAATTACCACCATGTGCTTTTAATTGTTTCAATTAACCCCCTATACTTTGTGATTGTATCAAATCAACATCTCTGTTAAAATTTTCACAAACAGTGTTAAATCTCATATGCCCAAACCCTAATTGGTTCAAGTAAAGGAGAAATAGGAATAAAAAGGGAGAAACTAAGAAATCAGAGATCGAGAACTTAGAGAAATAAGAGTGAAGAACAATGGAAAGTGGAAATCATGGCATTGATTGGGTTCGTTCGCCCGACAATTGTGTTCTAGCTATATGTTAGGCTCTTGCAACTTCAAACTTGACTGAGTTCTTTGAGTTCAACTAATCTGATCAAGATAAAGAAAATTTTCATGAAGACCTTGAGAAGTGGGTGTGTGATCTACAAGACCAAACCCATCAATCTCTTCAAGTAGATTTTCCTAAACTTCTGGATGCCTAGCAACCAAATATACAATGGAAGACAAAGTGACGGACATTGTTGCTGACCCAACAAGTAGATGCTCATAAGTAATAGCAGTAATGTAATTAGGGGTGAAGACTTTTTCTGATAAGGCTTTTGATTTTTTGGGATTTAGAATAACTGAAGAGAAATCCTTTGAAGTCTAGTTTCTATTTTTCATTATATTATCCATAATCTCATCAAGACAACCACTTCGTTTCTGATTAGTGTGCTCAATAAGTCCATCTTAAAAGGCTCATGCCCCAAAGATAACACAATTCGCCAAGCGAATGAACCCGATCATCGTCACAATTTCCATTTTCCATTGTTCTTCGCTCTTATTTCTTTAGGTTCTTGATTTCTGATTTCTTAGCTTCCCCTTTTACTTCCTGTTTCTCCTTTGCTTGAACTAATTGGGGTTTGGGCATGTGAGATTTAACACCGTTTGTGAAAATTTTAACAGAGATGTTGATTTGATTCAATCACAAAGTATAAGGGGTTAATTGAAACAATTAAAAGCACAAGGTGAAGTTTAAGGATGCAAGTTATATTTTAGCCTATATTTTTTTGGATTCCTCATTTTTTAAAAAGGAAGTTATTTTAGATATACTAGGAAGTCATAGAGCATTTACACAACTTTCATATTAAATTAAGTATAAAAGATTATAAAGATTTAAACATGCACCTGTGCCAATTTAAACCCCATCATGGCTATCTACCAAAAAAAAAAAAAAAGAACCCCATTATGGCCCATACTATTTTTACTTAGCATTTTGGGCAGCTGCGGTGAGCCCTTTTTCAGTTTTGTCATATGGTTGTTTTTATTTTGTGGTTTCTTATTTGGATTTTTTCTGTTTGTTCTCTTTCAGCATTGTGATTTCCTTGGGAGGATTTTGTTTATCCTCTTTCCAGTTTGATAATATTTATTTTTGGGATTAATGTTTCTGCTTTTACTGCAGAAAAAATTTATTTGCCGCATTCATATAAAAGAGAGTGGGCCCCATTTTAAAGAGAAGAGAGAAAAATGATTAGTGGGACCCACTCACTTTTATGTGAGTGTGACAAATAAAATTTTTCTTTAACAAAAATAGAAATATATTTTTTCCATATTTTTGTATCCAAAAAATAATACGAGAATACTAAAGATAATACACTCTCATGGAAACAAGTTAAAATAGTTTTGCAAGTCAAAGGATTCATCAAGACTCAAGAGCATATCTATGGTTTCACCTAACCATCTCATTCTATTTTTTACAATGTTTACCCCTCTCTTACTAGAAAAAACGTGGCATCTTTCTATTGTAAATTTGTGAAAATATATTTTGAATGAATGAGAGGTTTGTAGATACAATATACGTTTTGATGATTACATAGTGGCAACAACAAAAAGAGAAGAGTATTAATCAAGAGCAAAAAGCATCAATCATATGTGGATATTGAAGATGTATGATGTAGCCACACAAGAAGAGTAATGACATGTCAAAGTTGCTAGATCATTGGATCAAGAGCAACAAGGAATAATTAGAATAGCAACACCAAGATTAAAGACAACAAATCATAGACAACATCTAAGAGAATCACAATATCATAATCATGGTGAAAAATGATCAAAACCAACAAAGTGTCAAGCATTGTCATATCCAACAAGTCAAAGCATCAAACTCAAGTCAAGTTCCAAGACACAAGACATGAAACTAAGTCTAAAATCATGTTTAGAATATATCTTTAGGACTTAGAATATATGTGAGGGTATATGGTAGATTGCATTGCATGAGCTCAAAGTTTTTATCAAAGTAAACGTGTTTTTCGAATTGCATAATCATAACTTTTATATACTTGAAAGAAATTTGAAAAACCCATGAAAAAGGTCCTTAACATGTTTTATAAATTCAAAACAAATTTATCAAGTCAAGATCTTTCATAAAAAATGGTTGGAAGCAAGCTAGAACACATTTGAACTTAAAATTTGTTGTATAATTTTGCTGCTTCCTTCCATGCAATTTTTCGTATCCAAGATGATGGATTTGGATTTTGTGTTCTTCATAAAATTTGTAGATCTTTTTTTTATGTTTCCAACGAGACTAAGATCACATCAATCCAACAAGTATAACTCAAGTTATGCCCAAAATATGAAACAGTATTCTTGTTGTGAAGTTGGGAATCAATTACCAGCGTATGGTAATTGATAGTCCTCAAGAGTTGAGACCCATTAAGTGCAAATTGTTCCACAAAACCCATGTTTTGGTTATAAATCATGCCCTTTAACCTTCTTCTTTTCATATAGAGCAACTTTTTTGAATAGTGGACCAGAGCAATGCCGAAAGTGAGAATTAAGGTAAACCTGGAGCAATTTAACATTATCTTTTTCACATATGACTATTGGGTTAGTTTGTTTTGTTCAGGATACCTAAGGCCCATCAAAAGGAACCACAAAATAAAGAGAGAAGAATGAGTGTTGCGCAGAAAGGAAAAAGAAGTCTGCTATAGTACAACAGCAGTCAAAAGAAGCAATGGGGAGCTGCCACGTCAGCTACAGCAGAGAAGGTGGAGGTGCTGCCTCTGCTACAGTACGAAAACAAAGAAGCTGAGCAATGGGGAGCCGCCACGTCAGCTACAGCAAAAGGAGTGGAGGTGCCACCCTGAATCCGATACTCCTACTCACAAAGGGAGCCAAAAGCAAGGGGGACCACTTCCATTTTAAGGCAAGCTGGCAAGAAGCGAAGCTACCATTGGAGAGGATTTAGACAAAACACGACCCTTGATGAAAGGAACAATGGAGATCAAATGAAGAACCCTATAAAAGGAACAAGCAATCCTCATAAAGAGGAGAATCAGCACCCATCCTAGGACTGGTTGTCTCTTTGTTTTCTTATTTCTTTGTAAAAATGCTCACTAGAAGCTAACTTCCTCTAAGTAGGTGAGGGTTCCATAGAAGTAATCCCTTTTGTCTTAGGATAGCTTTGTAAGGAACACATATTTTATAAATGAATTTTGAGTTGCTCTTTGGTTTAATTTATTGATTTTGTGAAACCCTTTGGGCTGGCAACCTCATCCCGGGACCACTCGGTTGATGAAACACTGACAAAGGCGTGTGGAGCATTCTCAAAATCCTGGGGTAGTTTAGCCTGAAGAAAGGAGGGAGAAACACCTGGAATGGGGAGCACTGCCATGTGAATCCATGCTCTTTTGAGAAGGCAGCATGGTTTCCTTGCATATAACTCCAAGTACTATGGAGTAATGTGGAGAGTAAGGCCTTACCCTCTGCTTACCTATAGCAAAACAAGGGAATGAGCAAAATCCACTTGTAAAATATGCTACCAGGCAAGGTTAACCAAAGGGATGAAAACATGGAACCCGTAACACCTACTTGATCTTTTTATTTCTGAAATTAATCTTAACTCAATTCCTCTCACAACCTTTTCCTCACGATAACTGAACTGTGTTTTACTAGCTGATGCTCTTACTTTCATTTCGTTGACTGCTCTTAAAGTTACTTCAATTGATGCCTTTTTATTTGATGACCATGCTAAGTCATTCACTGCTCTCATCTGGTTCAGAATGGTTAACATTGTTTAACTAGCTGCCCATAGATTGCTCTTTGTGAAGCTTAGCTGAGAATAGTGATTTCTTTTATTGCTTCATTTTACAAATTAAGTTTCCTCTAGCGCTTCTTACTTCACAACTGCTCCCTGAGGACGATAAATCTGGGGCTATAATACCCTATATTGCTTGACACGTACGCTTGCGTATAGTTGCAGAGGGTTGCTCTTAGTCAGAGTAGATTGCTCCTGTTGGCAATCCTGATTACTACTCTACACTCTTGCTCTCTGAAAGAAATATTCCCGAGCAACTCTCGGTTCGACCAAGCAGTAATCAATTACCCACCATTTGGTAATTGATTACCACTGTGACAGAATGCATATAATGACTATAAACGGCTAGTTTTCAATGTAAACACTATATATGCATTCCCAATGACTCTAAAACGCATTGGGCATCATTCCTACACATATTAAGCATGCTTTGAGAGCTTCTACACTATCATTTGTATATTCTTTCATATCTTTCAAATATCAAACATATCTGAGCTCATATCTTGAAAATTCATATACCCATAGTGCTTCAAGTTGTATATCCACTCTTTGAGAGTGTATATTCATTTCCAAACATTTTCCTTCTTGTATTCTTGAGTTAAAAGGGTTGTGAGACCCATTATTTGAGAGGTAGCGAAATACCTAAGTAAATTTGGAGTGAATTATAAGGTTGTCAAGTACCCGTAAACTTGGAGATTGTAAGGTATCCAAGAACCCGAAGTCTTGGAAGATTGTAAAGGTTTGTCAAGCACCCGTGAAGCTTGACCATTGGTGAAAGAGTTGATCAAGCGACTTCAGTCTGGATGTAGGTCACTAGTGGTGGTGACCAAACCATGATATATTGTGTTTGCAATTCTCTAAACTTTAAACTCTTTATTTCTAGCACTTTAATTGCTTCTTTAATATCTTGTATGTGCTAGTATAAGTTTTATAATTGTGATATATTATATATTATGAATTATTTGAATGTATTGATTGGCTTTTCACATATCAAAGTTTGCTTGAAATGATTATTTAGAAACTAGAAGAGGGCTTTTGCGAAAATCTTGTAATACTCAATTCACCCCCATCTTGAGTATGGAAGCCACATTCTTAACAAGGTTACATGAGAGAGTATATAAAGACAAAAAATATGACCAAAAGGCTACTAACTAAGCTATACAAAGCCGAACTAACTAACATAAAGTAGTTTCAGCAATCTAAATGTCTAACGACAAAAGTTAACTAAGCCAACTACATTAGTTTGTATATTTATTTGAAGCACATTATATTAAAGCAGACTCATCAAGAGTGGCACCATTTGAAATTGGATATACTCGTAATACCCCCTATAAGCTGGAGCATGAACATCATGAAGGCCCAGCTTGCTAACCAAATTTGTAAAAGGAGCAAGATGGAGAGCCTTAGTAAAAACATTTGCTAACTAGGATGAAGAAGATATCGGGAGGAGGTTAATGAGGCCTTTCTGGATTTTATCTTGTTATATGGAAGTCTATCTCAATGTGTTTAGACCTCTTACGGAATGCCAGATTTTGAGTAAGATAAATAGTTAAAGTTTTTCGCAATAAACCTGAGCAAGCTTAGAATAAGGAATGCTTAGATACTGTAACAAGAAATACATCCACTGTATCTCGCATGACAGGCTTGCAAGGGCTCAATATTCAGCCTTGGAAGAAGACCTGGACACGATAGTCTACTTCTTGGATCGTTGTTATACTAAAGAAGAGCCAAGGAACACATAAAGCCCACTAACTAATTTGCGAGTGTCTAGGCAATAGGCCCAATCAGAGTTAGCAAAGCCGGACAATTGTCGCTGGTTAGACGATGGAAAGAAATATCCTTTCCTAGGAGAACCATTGAGGAATCAAGGAACCTGGTTGAGGTAGTAGTGTGAACAACAGTTGGCTTGAAAATATACTGACTTAGATGTTGGATAGCAAAGCTAATATCAGGCCTTGTAGTTTTCAAATAAAGAAAACGACCAACAAGATAATGATAAGATGAAGTATCTATAAAGGGTTCACCTTGATCACAGAAAGCTTGGTGGAAGCATCCATGGGAGTAGAGGTAGGCTTGTAGGCAAGTAAACCAGCATCAGATAAGAGTTAAAGTGTGTATTTGCGTTGATTAACAACAACACGAGAAGACGAGCATGAAATTTCTAGGTCCAAGAAGAAACAAAGTTGCCCAAGATCTTTTATACGATATAAATCATCAAGGAATCACTTTACCCGTTGGATTTTAATGAGAGATTCACCAGCAAGGACGATATCATCCACGTATATCAAGAGTGCAGTAAAAGAGTTGGATGTCTTAAGCAGGAACAAAGAAAAGTCTGCATTAGATTGGACATAGTCGAGGGATGTAAGAGCTAATGTGAGCTTTGAGTACCATTAATGACTAGCCTGCTTGAGCCCATACAATGACTTTTGAAGCTTGCAAACCTCGTGAGGTGAATCACAATAGAAACTAGGAGGCAATGTCATGTACACATCTTCATGAAGGTCACCACGTAAAAAGGCAATATTTATGTCTAGTTGCTCCAAATACCAGCCCTTGGCAGATGCTATAGAGATAAGAACACATACACTAGTTAGTTTGGCACTCGGTGAAAAAGTGTCAAGATAGTCGATACCCTCCATTTGGGTATAACCTTTGGCAACAAGACGTGCCTTAACACGATGTTTCATTTTGTAAATCCATTTGCACCCAATATGGTGTTTATAGGGTGGAGGTCTATGGAATCCATGTGTGGTTTAACTCCAGAGCAACTAGTTCATCAGTCTTTGCTTTCTGCCAACAAGGAAACTTGGAAGCTTGGGCATAGGAACTAGGTTCTTTGTTAGTAGAAATATCAAAACAGAAACTACGATATAAACAGGAACAAGACTAATATGAAAGAAACTGAGATATAGGATAACAATCCTAAGGAAAAGTGTTGAAGGAAGATTGGTATTCTGATGACGAAGAACCACAATGATAATCACTTAAGTATGTTTGTGCTCTTTTGGTATGTGTTGAGCATCTGGTGGGAGTTTCAGGTACAATTGATGGAGCAATGGTGTTATCTGGAATGGTGGGAATATTCAATGGAGCAGTGGTATTATTTGGTATTGTAGGAGGCTGAGCAGTAGGCGAATGAGGGTCTAATAGGTCATGTGTAGGTGTAGTAGTGGAAGGATGAGGTAAAATAGGAAAGGAAGGTGGGTTGGTTTCATGGAAAGGAAATATAAGTACAAAAAATATTACATTTCAAGAAAGGAATATGTTCTTGGACTGAAGGCCAAGGAGAATAAAACCTTAAGTCCTGTTGGTAGCCTAGAAAGATGCATTTATGGGGTCTTTGAGAAAATTTTGTAAGAATTCTCAAAAAAGAAGAAGCATACGACAGACAACCAAATCCTGTAGGTGAATAAAAGAGGGAGGGATGCCAAATAAAATCTCATATGAGCACTTGTTCTTAGCAAGGGTATCACCAGTTGGTTAATAATATGAACAACATGTAACACAATAAAACACTAGAAGAACTGAGGTAATTTCGCGTGAAATAATAAGGCTCGTGCAACATTAAGGATGTGCTGATATTTTCGTTCAACGATACTATTTTGTTGAGGAGCTTCTACACTACTGATTTGGTGAATTATGCCTTTATTAAGATAAAAATCAAGCATGGTGAATTATGGGCCATTATCGCTGCGGACTTTTGTGGTGTGATATGAAATTGAGTCTACACATGATTGATAACTAGTTGGGTGAACGCTTCAACTTTAGTGTTTAGAAGAAAAAGCTGTGTATAGCATGAAAAGTCATCGATTAATGTCAAAAAGTAGCGATGACCATGCATAGAGGGAATAGAAAATGGACCAATAAATGTCACTATGTAAAAATTTGAATATTTTGGAACTTTGAGATAAAGGCAAGCGATGTTGCTCACATGGTGATACTTGATCCTTTGGAATAAAAGGAAACTTGGAAGAGTTATTTTGTAAGTTACTATTTGACAAGTGGCCTAATCTATAATGCCATCAAATGAAATCTGAAATAGAAGATGTTGAAGCTGTTTTCAAAGACAAGGAAGAAGGAAGCTCGATCTTATTTTTGGTGTGGCCTATACTTAAAGTGATTATCACATAGAGTACATTGATGCTTCAGCTATACCAATAATACTCCATGTATGGAGCTGTTTAATGAAACAAGAATGACCATGAAAAATTAGATAACAAGTTTTAATCTAATACCATCTTACAAGAGAAAATGTCGCATCTTTCTATTTTAATTTCATATTATGAATGAATGAGAGGTTACGTGAGAGAGTATATAAAGACAAAAACTATGACTGAAAAGCTACTAGTTGAGCTATACAAAGCTGAACTAACTAACAGAAAGTAGTTTCAGCAAACTAATTGACTAAGGACAAAAGTTAACTAAGCTAAACGCATTAGCTTGTACATTAATTACTTGAAGCGCGTGATATAATAGCTGAGTTATCGGGAGTGCACCATTTGAAATTGGATATACTCGT
The DNA here is from genome assembly GCF_033153095.1 of Gastrolobium bilobum. Taxonomy (NCBI): domain Eukaryota; kingdom Viridiplantae; phylum Streptophyta; class Magnoliopsida; order Fabales; family Fabaceae; genus Gastrolobium; species Gastrolobium bilobum. Next base: position 89,167 of record NW_026896101.1, read on the forward strand.
AATAACCCCCCCACCCAAGAGAGAAAAATAATAAGACTACCAAAGAAAATACATCTCATTGTGTAATAATGAATTAATAATAGCAAGAATCAAATATCTTCCAAAAAAAGTAACATAGTTATGTTACTTGAACAAAATTACTATATAGGAAATGTTAGCACTAAGAGTAGTTTTTAAAAGATAAAGAAATTAGTCTAATATCTATTGTCAGCACTAGGGATGTTCAAAATATCCAAAAAAAGACTAAACTGGTTGATAATCAAATCGATTCATATTTAAAAAATCATTTTTTTGGTTTTATATTAAACTATATTTTATTTTCTAAAACGGCTATTAACCAATCCGTAAAAACAATTAGATATTCATTTTTTCTGGTCTTAAACCGCTTTTATATTTGCTTTGAACCCTAACTCCAATTTTTTGATTTATGAGCACAACATTTATAAGCCTCGCTTCCGTAACTCTGTCATATTTTTCGTTAGATTCTGATATTGTAATAAACTCACTTTAGGCATTTTTGCATATTATCTCGCTACGCCTATATAAAACAGGTATTTAAATACTCCTCCTTATTTATGTTCTCTTTCACATTTGATTTTAGGTCTTTGTCTTGCACTTTTCTTCGATTTATTGCATCTAGGGTACTCTGATTTCATTTGTATTCATGATATTCATCTTAATACTTGTTGCAAATATATAACAAGAGAGAGGGGAGGTTTTTCATTATTCATTGTTTTCTTCCTTACAGATCTGCAATCTCTTTAATTTGATTTTTTTTTGAATAAATATAGGTTGTATGAATGATGTACAATATTTTAATTTTGCAATGAACTTTTTGATAGCGATGTATGGTAGATTTTTTCCTTTCTTTCTTTCTTCTTTTTTGGCATTGAATATTCTTCCAAGCAAACACGTGTTTCTCGTTTCCTTGATCCAAACGTTTGAGGGTGCATCATGAACTTGTTTGGGCAAATAAAATCGGTTTAAATCAAAACAGGTTTAAAATTAAATTTTGAATCAAAATCGATTATGAACCATAAACATGTTTTGGAACTGATTTTAAAAAAGAAAACTAATTCAATTTGAAAAACAAACTGATTAAAATTGGTTCGATTCGATTTTTAACAAAAATTGAACCGAACCACTCCATGCATATCCCTAGTCAGCACTAAGTGTTGGTTGTGGGAAAAGACTTACCAAACTTCAATCATGACAACCAACTGAATCATGTTGAAGTTTTTACTAGAAAACAAAGAGCAATGCATCATACTTGCTTAACCCATATGCAAATAATAATTAGAAAAGGGAATATAAGCACTAGTTTAACAAAATAAATCAATGAAATTGACTAACGTACATTATAGAACCTAAGCATTAATTTTATTTAGTCATCAATGACCTATTGTCAATAGCAATTTTATCAGATCCGACCCGACCATTGACCCAGTCAAGGTACTGGATCACTGGTTCAACCAACGCATGACCCATGTTAGTACATGAAAACTTATATTTTATATATAAAAATACTCAAATGCATATAAAAAATTGTTATGCACGGCTATAAACATATGTAGTTTTTGTAGGGATAAAAAAAAGAATCATATATGGTAACCAAATATAATATATTGTAAAAGAAATTAACAAAGAAAAAGAAAATTCAAGTATCAAGTAAGCACATATAATTCCTTTACCAAATATCATCAACTAACCATGTATAATAAGGCATTTACCAATATATATGTATATATATTTAATAAAAGTGTATGACCTGCCGGTTTTGATGACCCGATCGGATCATTTGTTTTGATAAAATCTGACAAATTTGAACCGATGTTCATAGTGTCTGATGTATGGTTAGTCCAACACTTGATTCGAATCGGTCAAGTAACTGATCCAGTGAGTTCCGGGTCAAACTAGCCTGTTCGAGCAAGGTAACACTGGTCAAAAGAGCAAATGTTAGAGCAAGACTTCAGCGGGATTTTTATTAATGATCATCTCATGATCACAAAGCTCCATTAAGCTCCATTTGCTATATCACTGACTATAAACCCCGCAAAATTCTCTGAAAACGTAAGGCTATAATAAACAGTGAATCAAGAAATCAAGAAAGTTCTGTGGTACAGAAATTGGAGAAATAACATTATTTAATAATTAATAGGAATCATAAAAGAATTATTGCTTGCATTCTGTAAATGATTATGTTATGTATGCCCCAGGGTAAACCAAAAGCTTCCAATTCAACTATTCTGAAGATAGGCAGTTATCTTGCACATTCGCATTATCAAGAAAAATAGAAAAACAAACAATCAACAGGCCACGTTACCCCTCCCAAATCTTTTTGCCTTCAAGATCCATCTTTCAGATTACCTCACAACGCATCTACCAAAACCGCAGGATGTTACTGCCTGGAAAAATTTGGACAATTGAGGAAGTTTCTCAGCAATGAAGTTGTGTACACTCTCAACAAAATCTGGGAAGGCAGTACCATATCTAACACATACCTGATATATATTGGAAGATGTAAAAGCATGTATCAAATTACCTCTGACTATAAACCCATATGAGAAATGGGCTTTCCCATCAAACAAAAATTCCGCACCAACACCCAAATGCATCATTATCTATAAAGTTTAAAACTTTACACGGTTCAATTGAATAACAGTCAAGGGTCAATAGAAGTAAATCCAATCAAATACACTTAACAATCAAAATCCTGAAAATGAATTCGAGAAATTACCTTAGAACAAAGCAGAGACAGGGTTTGGGATGATTTAATGTTATTGTTTGCAAATTTTGAACCAAGACAAGATTTTGATCTGGGAACACACAAAAATTTCCCAGTTCTTAATTTGTATCTTTTAATTTTTTTTGTTTTTAAAGTGTTTAAAAAGAAAAGACAACCTTTGAAGGGAAATGAGAAACATTTGAAAACGAAGTATAATTGCGTGATATTTTTTTTCTAAAACAATTATTTCTACGAAATAATAATATTATTTTCATATCAAATTAATTGGAGCTGATATACCCAAGTAAAATTAAAGAAAAAATTATATTGCGAGAATAAAAGAAAAACAATTATAAAAAAAATGAGACAGGTCGGCAGTACTCATTTTGTTTCATATATAGATATCATTAAGTTGGTGCTTAAATAATAATTAATGGTCATTAATATCGTCTTTTTAAATTTTTTTATAACATTTCTATTTTTAGTCAACTAAAATAGACATTTATTTAATAAATATATATATATAGAAAATTAGTCCATTTGAATTTAGCTGGCTTGAAATGAAATACTTTATTAATGCAAATCTACCACAGTCAATTAGATTAGTATCTTTTAAACATATTTACTAAAATATATCGTTTTATATCGAAGTTTTTAAAAAAAAAAAAAAAGATTAAAAAATTGATATAGTTTTATTTTACATGGAAAATATAAATTGTGAGTGATTTAATTAAATTGGGTCTAACAATTAAATATACACATATATATATATATATATATATATATATATATAAACTATAATGAAAGAGTTCGAATTAGATTGAATAAAAAATAATTCTCACCTAATGTTTATATTTTATAAATTACTCGGGTCAACATAGTTGGAATCCAACTGTGTTGATCTGATCCAATAAACATATAAGTAACCATAAGGTCTAAGGTTAACACTTTTCTATTAAATGTATCATTTTGAAAGATAAAAGACAATTTGTACAAGGTATTTGTTTTAGCAAGAATTGGTATAATCCCAAGTTAACAACCAAAGGTACATTTTTGGTGACTTTGGAAAGTAAGAGGAGTCGGTGTTGTGCCCAAACAGTAACAAACCCTTTCGATATTTCCAATGATATCTAGTCCCATTGAATCTAGGCTTATTGTTTTCCGATAAATCTTAAAATGTTAGTACCATTGAATTAAAAAAAAAAAAAAAAAGCCAAAAAATATTCATAAGAGCAAATTTTGTAAAATTGGAAATACATTGAAGCATATCCATATCATTGAAAACAATGTCCATAACTGAAAACAATAGGAGATTGTAAATTCAATATTAGAAACAATGAATCTCTTTTGAGTGTATCTATATAATAAGGGAGTGGGGGATAGCACATAGTCCATCTTTTTCTAATCTTTTGCTTCTCTTTTAGTAATTACTCAGTGAAGGAATAATGGGTCGTCGAAAAATTGAGATTACGATGGTGAAGGACACCAACACGAGGCAAGTCACATTCTCAAAGCGTCGAACAGGTCTATTCAAGAAAGCAAATGAGTTATCCATTTTATGTGGGGCTGAAGTTGCTATTGTTGTATTCTCCCCTGGGAATAAGCCTTACTCATTTGGGCACCCAAGTGTTGATGCTATTGCAGCCAAGTTTCTTCAACAAGAGCCCAAATCAAATGATGCACAAGAAAACCCTCTTCCGAAGTTGCTAAACCAACAACTTGCAGAGGTGATGGACATGGTTCGTGAGGATGAAAAAAAGGGTGAGGTCTTTAATGAGGCCCTAAATCAATACAAAGTGGCCCAACACTCTCAACTTGAAGATTTGCATAGTTCTCTTGTTGAGTTCAAGTATGATGTAAACAAGCGTCTTAGTGAAATTGAAGCATCAGAATCTATGCTACTCCTTGGACAACAACCTGTAGAGGGAATAAAAAACCATGTTGCTAAAAAGAAAAGAAGAAAAATGTGATGTCTTTTTTAGTATACAAATTGTATTTACATCTTACGTTTAAGTATTTGTTAATCTTGAGCTGTGTTGCCCTTATTCCTCTTAAATAGAAGGGAGAGAAAATAGTATCAGTGATGAATAGACTATTTTATTGTTGTTTTGAATTTCAGAAATTCAGGAGAAAATCAAAATAAACTATTTTTTAGTAGAAATTGAAAATATCATGACAAATATTAATTCTATTATTTGCACGCAAAAGTTTTCACATCATTGTTATATTGATTAATGATATCTCCTTAGTGACACTAACTCGGTAATCCAATTGCTCTTGTCTCTCCTAAATAGTGTGAATGAAGATAAAATAACAGAAGTGCCCTTGAAACCTTATTGCCCTTGTCACTCTTAGATAATCATAAAGAGTTTTATTATATTGAGTTTCAGACATTTACGAAAATAAAAAAAAAGTTAGTAGAAATTACAAATATTATCATAAATACTTCTCTTGATACAAATAATTCTATTATTTGTATTCAAAAAAATTTACATCATTATTATATCGGTTAATGATATTGTATTATTTACACTAATTCCTTTCATATAAAATGAGAAGTGAATAAAATATTTTATTGTGTTGAAAAGTCTAGTAAAATATCGACCTGAGAGATGCTATGTGTACATAAAAAAAATGTTGGTATAGTGAATTAAGCAAGAATAAATAAGAATAAATCAAATAAGAAAAGCAACATGTGTCAGCATAAAAAAAACATTGATCAATATGAAAAATAAGTAATAAGAAATACAAAATATAATAGCCTAAAATTCAAGTAAACAAAATATAATTTATCAAGATAATGCTAAAATAATTTAAAATATAATTAATTAAGGATAATACTAATAAGATTAATCAAGTTTGATGCGAGAAATTTAAGAAGGACATATGTCAAGTAAGCCAAGAAATTAGGCACTCTAAAAAATGTATATTTTAATTTAATATATATAAGTGAATTGTCGATTAATTATTTTAAATACGATACCCAAATTTGACAATATTCTCATTATGAATAGATATTTTAAAAGGAGTAAATAATAAACAAGAAATTCAAACGTTATGTTTTGGACAATATTGAAAAAATGTTAAAAAAATAAATAAAAAAAGATATGTGTTATTTTTATTTTTTATAATGAAACCATATATATGATATAAGAATAAGAGGGAGTATATTAAGAAGGGATTTCGAAATGTCATGTAACAGGAATCAATTTCATTTTCCTGCACAGACAACATTGGTGGGTCCCATTGCTTTTAAAAAAAATCAAAAATCAAAATATTTGCTACACAGTTTTCGATGTCTCTATAGCATGATCCAATGAATTTGCTGTAACATAACAATTACAAATCCCTATTAAGAAATGATTTTACTCTAAAAAAGAGAGAACTCTATATTATTAAATAAGATGAATTTATGTACCAAAAGAAGAAGAAGATGAATTTGGAGAATTTTATTCATTCAGGAATATTATTAACAAAGAATATTGCATATTTCTTAACAGTCATTTATAAGTGCTTTTAAGATATATTTTATAAATATAGATATGTTGATCTCCATCATCAATTCTCACTTTGCTGTTAATGGTGGGAATAGAATAGAGGTTGATTCGTTTTACTTTAGTTTGAAAAGTGAAGAATCTACCATAAGATAGGCCAAACCAAGTTGGAGTTTTAAGTGGTCTTAGCCTCACTGTAAATGGACTGACTTGTTAACCTGATGCTCAACCCCTTCTTTAGCTTCGGCGGCAAAATCTCATCTCCTACTAAGATTCCAAGTCCAAATTATGAGGCAGAAGACATTAACCAATTTGAATTCATACTTGGAAGGGATGTTGGAATTAATTTAAATTAATTATTTTTATGAATAAGAAATTTGATTTGAAACGATGTGTCATTTTATCGATGAACGATGTGTCGTTTTATCGATGAACAGATATGTTGTTTCATCCTTGAATAAATGTGTCTTTTCAACGTGACCCAACAGTTTCTATAAATAGATAAACAATTTAGAATTTTAGAGAGAAGTTTAGTTTTTTCTTCTTTGATTTGCATTCCATTATATTAGTGCAGTTGATAAGGCATTTGTTGAGTTTAATAATGCTATTTTATGTAGACGTGCCTTTACAAGAATAGAGATAATTCGTTCTATCCCGAGAGACAATTATCCATAAATCTTGAGCACCATAGAGAGGACAATATTGTCTTAAGGAGACAGTTTCTAACACTAAGCTCGAATTTTTTCTTATTACTTTCACATATTTTCGTACTATACTCTTTAATTTTAAGTTATTGCATGTTTCGATTTCTTATGTGTATTTTATGAAACTATATGCATTGTGAAAGTGATTTCTCTAACACAGATTATCTCCTCTCTCTCGATGATTTATTTTATAAAAAACCAATTCAATCCAAAAATTTAAACTATTAAATAAGGACCTCTTTAATGATTTAAATTGTAATATAACATTATCATTATCTTTTCTAACAAGGGACACACCCGTTTAAACGGTTTAATTTATTTTCGTTCAAGGTTCCGTTTATTTTATTTTTTCACTCCATTAAAGAGTTAGGATTTTATTTTATTTTTTTATTGAAGTCACATTGTGTCCAGAGCTAACTCATGTTGTCAAGGTTTATACGTTTAATTCAGGGGTTAAAAATAAATCAAATTTCTACTCTTACTTTTCAATTGACCTGCAAAATGAGTTGTCTAAAAACAGTTTAGCCTGCAGGCCAAAGCTTTTATTATCCAGCTCTAGTGTATTATATTTATTACTTCATGAATAATTATTTATTCTCTTTTGCCCATACCTTCACAGCTGAACCACTTTCCTCCATCGTCAAATTTTCCCGAAAGACCTAAACATTCAAATGACACAATGGAGTAGGGTAGTGACAGCCAAAAAAAAACTGTCCTAGCTCGAAACATAGGCATGTTTGTTCAAAAATAAACACAACGGTTGTCTCGATGACAAATAACAATACTAATTACTAAGATCAAGAGAGTCACAGCATGTCAAATATATTAAAATAAACTCCACGGAACGCGCTCTACGGCTGGTATGGGCCATCATATAACACTCATTTTGGAGAAATAGTTCAAATTGAGGCCATAAAATTAGAGAGCAAGTTAATATTAGATGTCTAGATGTCAACATCACTTGTTAAAATAGTCGAAGCTATCAGTCCTTAAATGAAATAATTAATTATGGTTATGGGGAAGGAACAAAAATGGCAGGTGTTTGGGTTTGTGTATCCACAAAAATAACGGGTAGGTGATTTTACCCCCAGGTTAGGTGAAAGAAATTGTAAAAAATCGCATTGTGATTACGAAAATATAAGTCTAGATTCATTGTCACTTTTTACTCTCTCCAAAGAAGCCAAACTAGGAGTCAATTGGTGATGCTGTACAAACATTAAGGGATGGTAGGAGAATTTTTTTTAAAATTATGAGAAAGTGATTTACTTACGTTTTGTTGGGCTTCCTCCTTCAATGCTAAGCTCAAGTCTATTGAGGGGTTTCCTAAAAATCCTAACTCTAGTTCTCACCTCCTCTATATATTCATTAGTTGAGGGTGGAGACTAGGTCAGATTTTGAGAGAACAAATTTTGAGAGAAAAATTATTTGATTAATTGAGTAAAGCTTTATGCTTTGCATTTGAGGGATCTCTAGAGAGAGTTTGAGTGAAACATCTCTAGGGTAGTTTGATTATCACCATTGTTGGAGAGGTTGAGTTAACCACCACATTGGTGTATTTGATTCGTTGTAACCATTATTTTCATAGTGGATTTTTGATCTGGACTAGGTCCTGTGGGTTTTTACTTCTTCATTGGAGAAGGTTTTCCTACGTTAAATCTGGTTGTGTTCTTCTTCTCTCTCTCCTGTTTTCGTTTTGATTTTTCCGCTGCGCTGCATGACCTGGTGAAGTTCAGGCCGAGGTATTGCCGAGATCCGAAATCAGGATCTTGTTGATTGACTTCCGCACAAAGGCCCCTGAGCCGATCTGAGGGAACCGAGTTCCCAACAGTGGTATCAGAGCCCGAGTTCGACGGGTTCTGAGGGAGACGAGATGGAGACCAGTGGCATAACTCATGATGGAGATATGTTCAAGTTGACCGCAGACAACTTCACTTATTGGAGACCGATGATGGAAGATCATCTCTACTGCAAAGATCTGCATGAGCCCATTATCCTTGATGAGAGACCGGCAGGCAAAACTGATAAGGAGTGGGAGATCCTGAGTCGGAAGACGGTAGCCACGATCAGGAAATATATTGATAAAAGCTTATTTGAACACGTGTCCGAATTCACGAACGCGTATGAGTTGTGGACGATGCTAGAGTCCATGATTCAGAAGAAGACTCCCAGGAACAAAGCACACCTGGTTCGCCGACTTGTTAAGCTTGAATACAAGGACGACATGAGCATGATTGAACACCTGAACACCTACAAAGGTATTGTGAATCAGCTGTCAAAGGCTGATATGAAAATCGATGAAGAATTGCAGGCATTGCTGCTGTTGAGCTCGCTGCCAGAAAGCTGGGATACTCTGGTGGTGACCCTGAATAACTCGACTCCAGATGGAAAATTGAAGATGGATGTCGTGACAGACAGCCTCCTGGGCGAAGAATCCAGGAGAAGAGAACGAGGTACTTTGAGTACGTCTGAGGCCAACGTTGCTGAGAACAAAGGGAAATCTGACTCCCGCGGTAGAAGCAAAAGCCGAGGTAGAGGTCGTGATAGACGAGATAAGTCCAGAGGTCGGTCAAAGCCGAAATACGAGTTGAAGTGCTTTTACAGTGGAAAGACAGGCCATAAGAAGCCAGACTGTTGGACCCTGCAAAATGATGAGAAGAACGTCTCTGTGAAGCCGGATCAGATTATTCCCAAGAAGAGGGAAGACAAGAGCACCACTGCGGTGGCTGCAAACCCTGATGCCAATATATTCCTCCTAGGTGAGGATAATTATTTGAATGTTGCATATGATGACTGCACCTGGATTGTTGACTCCGGTGCCTCCTTGCACGTTACTCAACACAAAGGTTTTTTCTCCTCTTACCGAGGTGGTGATTTTGGAGTCGTGAAGATGGGAAATCAAGTGACCAGCAAGATTGTTGGTGTCAGTGATGTAACTCTGACCACGGATGTCGGGTGCCGACTTGTGTTGAAGGATGTGAGGCATGTTCCTGACATGCGTTTGAACCTAATCTCGGTAGGCAAACTTGATGATGCCGGGTTAGTGAACTACTTCGGCAGTGTTAGATGGAAGCTGGCCAAGGGAAGCTTGGTCGTGGCCCGAGGTAAGAAGGAAGGCTCCTTGTACGTGATGCAAGGAAAGATCAATGGCGGAGAAGCCAATTCTGTCCGAGATGAATCTAGCTTGGAGCTATGGCACAAGCGCCTCGGCCACATGAGCGAGAAAGGGCTCCAGATCCTGAACAAGAAAGGATTACTGACCGGGTTGAAAGGCCAAGCGTTGGAGAGTTGCACGCATTGCCTAGCTGGAAAGCAGCACCGAGTTTCTTTTGTGAGACCGGATCAACCTAGATGACGCAAGTATATTCTTGACCTCGTCCATACTGATGTCTGCTCCATGTCGGAAAGATCCCTTGGAGGAGCTCAGTACTTTGTTTCATTTATAGATGACCATTCCCGCAAAGTGTGGGTGTATTTGTTGAAGTCTAAAGACCAGGTATTCCAATCCTTTAAAGAATTTCATGCTATGGTTGAAAGGGAGACTGGAAAGAAATTGAAGGTGGTCCGATCTGATAAGGGTGGTGAGTATTGTGGCCCATTTGATGCATACTGCAGAGCGGCCGGGATTCGACTTGAGAAGACGCCCCAAAGACACCTCAGCTGAATGGACTGGCTGAGCGGATGAACAGAACTATTGAAGAGAAGGTCCGAAGCTTGTTATCCAATGCCGGATTGCCGAAATCATTCTGGGGAGAAGCCGTCAAAACAGTTGTTGACTTGATCAACCTCTCACCATCACGGCCACTTGAAGGAGAAATTCTAGAAGAAGTCTGGACAGGTCGGAAAGCGTCCTACAGTCAATTGAAGGTGTTTGGATGCCGAGCTTTCGTGCATATCCCTAAAGATGAAAGGGCCAAACTCGATGCGAAGACAAAAGAATGCATCTATCTTGGTTCGCCGAGATGTGAGTTCGGGTTCCGACTTTGGGATCCAATCAATATGAAGATCGTGAGAAGCCGAGATGTGATCTTGCATGAGCATGAGAACATTCATGACATCTCGAAGCCCAAAGTTCGGGTTACTGTCAGACGTGAAGAACCCATCCCTCCTGTCCGAGCTGAAGCAGGGGGAGAAAATGAAGAAGATGATGATCAGCAACAAGCTGAAGATGACCAAGACATTGAGGTCCGAGTTGATGATGAGATCCAGGATGAGAATGATGAATCGGGTTCTCAAGCTGAAGAACAGCCGAGATATCCAACTCAAGAAAGAAGACCCTCTACAAGATACCCATCTGATGAATACACCGTTGTTGCTGAAGACGGTGAGCCTCAGAGTTATGATGAGGCTGTGACGTGCTCAGAGAAAGAAGAATGGAAAAAGGCAATGCAAGACGAGATGAAGTCTCTGCACAAGAATCAGACTTATGAGCTGACCGAGTTGCCAAAAGGAAGACGAGCTCTGAAAAACAAATGGGTCTACAAGATTAAGAATGAAGAGAACGGGCAAAAGCCGAGATACAAAGCCCGGATTTTAGTGAAAGGCTGCAATCAGAAGAAAGAAGTTGATTTTGAGGAGATTTTTTCTCCTGTTGTGAAAATGACCTCGGTCCGAACCGTGTTAGCCATGGCGGCTTCGATGGACCTCGAGGTAGAACAAATGGACGTGAAGACGGCATTTCTTCACGGTGATTTAGAAGAATAAATATATATGGAGCAACCTGAAGGATTCCAAGCTCCAGACCAAGAAGACTTGGTATGTCGGTTGAAAAAGAGCCTCTATGGCTTGAAGCAAGCACCTCGGCAGTGGTACAAGAAGTTTGAATCATTTATGACTGATCATAAGTTTGAAAAGACAGATGCCGACCACTGCGTATTTGTGAAGAGGTATGAGGCCGGAGACTTTCTGATCTTGTTGTTATATGTTGACGACATGTTTATTGTAGGGAAAGACAAATCGAGGATAGTCGCCCTGAAAAAGGCATTGAGCTCGTCCTTCGCAATGAAGGACCTCGGCCCTGCAAAGCAGATTCTCGGAATAAAGATTATCTGAGATAGACAGAAGAAGCTACTGTGGCTGAGTCAAGAGAAATATATTGAGAAGATTCTGAAGAGATTCAGCATGGACAAAGCCAAAACAGTGAGCACCCCCCTAGCCGGACACATAAAGCTGAACAGAAAGCAATGTCCGAGATCTGAAGAAGACAAAAATGAGATGATGAAGGTCCCTTACCAATCCGCCGTCGGAAGCTTGATGTATGCAATGGTTTGCACTAGACCCGACTTGGCGTATGCTGTTGGAATGGTAAGCCAGTATTTGTCAAACCCCGGCAAAGAGCACTGGGAAGCAGTGAAGTGGATCTTCAAGTACCTCCGAGGTACAACCGACTTATGTCTCTGTTTTGGAGAAGGCAAAGCCGAGTTGCAAGGCTACTCGGATTCTGATTTAGGGGGAGACGCCGACTCGAGGAAGTCGATTACAGGATATTTGATGAGATTTGCCGGAGGAGCTGTCTCTTGGAAATCAAGACTTAAGAAATGTGTTGCACTATCTACAACTGAGGCTGAGTACATTGCCGCTACTGAGGCAAGCAAAGAAATGCTGTGGATGAAGAGGTTCCTCATGGAACTCGGCCATGATCAAGACAAGTATGAGCTGGGTTGTGACAATCAAAGCGCAATCCATCTTGCGAAGAATTGGACCTATCACTCCCGCACTACGCATATTGATGTGAGGTATCACTGGATCCGGGATGTGGTGGAAGGTGGAGAGCTCGAACTCGTCAAGGTGCACACTGACCAAAATTGGTCCGACATGATGACAAAGCCGGTTCCAGCAAGAAAATTTGAAGACTGCTGTGAAGGAGCTGGGTTGATGCTGAAGCCGACGCATTGAAGTCGGAGGGGGAGATTTGTTGGGCTTCCTCCTTCAATGCTAAGCCCAAGTCCATTGAGGGGTTTCCTAAAAACCCTAACCCTAGTTCTCACCTCCCCTATATATTCATTAGTTGAGGGTGGAGGCTAGGTCAGATTTTGAGAGAACAAATTTTGAGAGAAAAATTATTTGATTGTTTGAGTAAAACTTTATGCTTTGCATTTGAGAGATCTCTAGAGAGAGTTTGAGTGAAACATCTCTAGGGTAGTTTGATTATCACCATTGTTGGAGAGGTTGAGTTAACCACCACATTGGTGTATTTGATTCGTTGTAACCATTATTTTCATAGTGGATTTTTGATCTGGACTAGGTCCCGTGGGTTTTTACTTCTTCATTGGAGAAGGTTTTCTCACGTTAAATCTGGTTGTGTTCTTCTTCTCTCTCTCTCTCTCCTGTTTTCGTTTTGATTTTTCCGCTGCGCTGCATGACCTGGTGAAGTTTAGGCCGAGGTATTGCCAAGATCCGAAATCAGTATCTTGTTGATTGACTTCCGCACAAAGGCCCCTGAGCCGATCTGAGGGAACCGAGTTCCCAAAACGTTTGACACGAGAATTATAAACTTTTTTTTAGGGAAAGTTGGATTCTCGGAATTCATGTTTATGAAGAAATTTTTTATCTTAAAATACCATCAAATGGATGGTATTTTGAGAATATCATGTGATGAAAATATTTGATACTTTTTTTGAGACATAATTAACCTCAATCCATATTTCCAATAATATTTTACAAGCAATCAAACATAGCATCAAAAAATTAATCCAATATTTTCGTGAATATTTTAACCTACCAAACAACTTTTTAGTAATATTCCTGATAAATTTACCTTTTCACTTACTAAACAATTTTTTATTAACATTCGTGATAAACTTACTTTTTCACCATATTTCCAAGAATTGTGATTTTCAGATAATTGTTTTTTTTCTCTACCAAATACTCCCTTAATATATTTAAAAGGGGAAAATTATATTATCATGTTATATGAAATAGTTATCTCATATCATACTTTACATCGAATAACATCATTCCCTTTTTTTTTTTTTTTTAAGTTAGTGCACTCCATTTCATTTGTGTCACTAGGAGATAGAAGATAAAACTTCTCTTCTATTGAATGTGAAAAGTAATCTCCTTTAAAAATATAGACTCTGTTTGTCTACACAATCAAATTTATCTTCGAATTTGTGCAGCTTAGATTAACACGAAAATGTGTACATATATATAATTATCATAATTACATATAAGTCAATGATTCTGCAGATTAGTTGTTTTTTTTTATTTTTCTTGCGGTTGTGCAAACTTGTAGCATTTCCAAAATGTTACTTATACACTGTTTTCTATCTATTAATTAACAAAGTTTAACGAAGTAATAATCTGTTAATATAACCTGAAAACAAGTTATAATAGTCCGTTAATCAATGTATATACCTTGTTACTTAATAATTCAGTTATCATTAACCAGTATAAAAATGATACACACATTTTGATGTGCAAATAAAATAACTGTTCCCATGGATTTATACTGTCAGTATCATTCTTCTCAAGAAGTAACATCCAGGTAGACTTAGGATAATATATATGGATCCTTATATCTGAATTAGTTTCTTAGAAAACTTCAGCTACTAGAACTCAAACAAGGGCTTCTAAGTTAATTGTAATAGTACTCTATATTGTCTAAAATGGAGATAGATATATGACAGACCAACAGGGTTCTTATTCTGAGCTAAAATTCCATAAATTCATCTTAGCATAGCTGTGGACTGTGGTTGACATGATCAGAGATATTTCTTACCAGACTCTATTCACACTTGCAGTCCGAAATTCCCTATCTGTACATTTTTCTCCTTATTTAGTAAAAAATCAAATCAGATATTCATAATACATTAAGAAAAGTGCATCTGGGTGATCTTTAGGTAGGCTGTTGATATAAAGATAGAAACGTAACAAGTCCTCCTTGGAAACTGTTTCAGCATCAACAACATCTTCATTACAAGTGAGAACCCATAGATCCTCAGAATTAACTCTCCTTAAGCTACCACGGCAAAAAGGACAAGACTCTGACCGTGTATTCCTGCATATTGGAAAGATCAAAATTAAAGTGTTACAAAAGATAAACCAAGTTGCACATGTAGTAGAGTAAGGTTACTAAATGGGCATTATATATAATGTGATTACTGATTACCACTTGCGGTAGCATTTAATACACATGGCATGACAGCAATTAGGCAAAACTATTTTGGTGCATGGCTCTAAGCATATTCCACATTCATCTTCTCTCTCCAAATCGACATTGAATATTTTCCCATCTCCTTCAATCATCTTCTGACCATAACTTGAACCTTCTAAGCCAGAGTGACCTTTCTTACAAATCTCCAACTTCTCCAAGCTACCATGAAGCCGCTGGAGAGATGGTAGTATAACGGCTAAAGTTCAAATTTTCACCGCAAAAAACAGTGAGAAACATTCTGTAATAAAGGCAGCCACAAAATGAACAAACTTTTTTTTTTTCTTTTGTGGGGAGGTTAAATAACTAAAATAAAAAAGGTTCTTTTTTAAAGTCAAAAGATTCACGCACCATAAAAGTCCCGGATGGTTGCCTTTCTTCCATGAGAAGTCATGTTTGATCTACCATCATTGTGTACCTTTGGTAAAATAAGAGAGCAACAACAACAATAATAGAAAAACAAGTATCAATTAAAAGCATTGGCAAAAACAGTAAAAAGGACAAAACCAATTTGCTTGAATTAACAGCTTATTACAAGAATTAGAGATATGGAAGACCTATCCATCCATCCAGTAACTCACCTTGTATACAACTATGTGGAAGAGGTCGAGATATCTGTGAAGAAAGCATGTACAAGAACAATCCATCCACTGAAGCAACAATAGAAAGAGAGGAGCCAAGTGATTGTAAACCAATTTCATTTGGAGAAGAGTCCCACCCTTGGCTCTGGGAATTGCAGCAGCCCTATAGAGCAAAAGACCCGGTATTGAAATTCAGAGAGGGCACACCACAACAGAAAGCAAATAAGAAAAGAAAAGAAAAAGTAATACATAGTCCCAAATTAAAGAATCTAACAATCAAATTAATCACCAAATTCCAGTTTCTGACTCACAAATTCAATAAAGATGAATAAAAGTCCCTACTTTAACTTCCACTAGAAAACAATCAAAGATGATCAATCTCAACCAGTAGCAGACAGATACTTATCAAGAAAGCCTTTAATCAAGTCAAAACTCGTTCTTTACAAAGAACACCCTTTTTTTTTTCATCGTTCTCAATTTTCGTAATAATAAAATAATAAAAAATACATATAAGAAGAAAGGAAAAAAAAAAAAAAAAGTGAAGGGGTGAAGAAAAAGGAAACTGACAAAGCATTGGCATGCTGTATATCAGCCTCCAGAAGTTTGAGGGAATCTTGATAAGGTAACCGAGAAAGCTGGTATGGCATCATCTCCATCTTCCTCCCTCTGTCTTCAACGCAGAAAAAAATAAAAAGGGTCAGAAAGAGAAGAGAAAAACTCTTCACTTCCCAACTCGTGTCTCAGTATCTTATGGTTTTTGTGGGTTTGGAAGGCTAATCTTAATCCAATCGATGAGGATGAGGAAAAAAGGGAAAGGGCCTTGCTTTTTTGTTTTGGTCGTTTGTTCAAACTTTGCAGCTTCTTGTCTTTGTTGTGGTGTTGGGTGAGGTTAGAGAAGGAATAATAGAGAAAAATATTGAATGCTGAACGACGATGATGTCTTGTTATGTATGTTGCGTTTCGGTCTTTTTTATGACTATGTGGAATAATGAGTCATATGAGATGATGAGGCCGAGACGAGTGACGAGACAACACGATAACTACGGTTTTTTGGAAATTAATTTAAGAGTAAATATTTTTTTTTTGTCTCCACAAATTTCACAATACTCGCTTTAGTTCCCTAATAAATAAAAAGACTATTCGTGATCCATAAAAAATTTAAAATAGACTCATTTAGTTAAAATTGTGATCCCTTACAAATTCAAAAAAAATTCATATTAATTTCTCAAAAAAACTAAAATGAGTCCATTTTAAAATTTTGTAAGAACCAAAAATAACTTTTTTATTTATTAGGTACTAAAGTGATAGTCGAACAATTTATTGAGAATCGAAAAAAATGTATTTACTCTTAATTTAAGGCTGCTCTTTTAGTTGTTGCTTTCTCTCTCCTCGTCATATAATATTGTGGCTATTGCTAATGTAGTAAGGTATTAGTAGGTTTCCTTGTCCCTAAAAAAAAAGGGGGCATTTCCCTTATAAACTTTGTTTTAGATCATTGTCTTATCATAGATTCCTGGCATTGAATTTATCAAAATAAAAATAAAAATGTACAATGAATGTGTCTTGACTTAATCAATAATATTTTAGAATCTTCTACAATTTAAAAAAAATAAAAAAAATAAATATATATATATATATATATATATATATATATGGGTGGGTATTTTCTTTAAAAAAAAGTACTGTTTAACACGAAACAATTACTAGCAACGGAATTTCTAATGAATGCATCTCGTATTACAAATTTACTCAGATATTCAAATCTCTATCGTAATTGGATTTATATAAAATTAGGTTGATATTAATTTAATTCTTGAAAAACAAGTATTATTAATTTAGTTTTAAAAGATGGAGAACGACATTAATTTAATTATTTTAAAAATTATTATCAATATAGTATTCAAATATAATATCGGTTAAATTATTTAATTATTAAAAAAATTATTAATTTAGTTTCTCAATTTAATCTATTAATTTCAGGATTTATGTATAAAAAGATTACTTTAATGTTATAATTTGAGAGGTTAAAAATGATGTTGCTTTTTTAAATGATTAAAGTAATTGACCTAATTTTTTTAAAGAATCAAAATAAACATTTATTTTACTTGAATTCAGTTACTTATATTTTTTTTCAAAGGTGTGACTTTGCTTTGATATTACTGCTACTTACGCTCCAAGTTATAATTAATAGTAGAAGTACAACAACTTTATTTCTTTTAAAATTTTCAAAAGCACTTATAGCTTCATACTAAACTACGTCATTACAAGAGTCATAGGCAGCCATGTTAAATCCACAAAATTCAAATGGTGAGGATTCCTACATAAAAGCTTACATTTCCGACTCATTAAAAAATCAAATGCATTTGTATTAAAAAAATAATATCAAATCAAATGCATACGAAATCTCTTAGGGAGCGTTTGATTGAGGAAATTTTTATTGAATACTAGAAAAATGGTAAGAAAGTGAGATAAAGTGAGATAGATAGAAAAATGTTAAAAAAATAGTTAGGAAAAAAACGTTACTAAGAAAATTAGGTAACTTTTAAGAAATGTATGTTTGGTTTGAGGTAATATATAGTGAAAAATTTGAGTGAACAGTGAGATTACCCAGCTTTTTAACAAAAACCCACCTCCCAAAACACTTTCTCAACAGTAAATAAACCTATCATTCCGTTCCAATTTCTAAAAACTCATCCAAATTGGATGAATAGCTTTCTCACTAAATACCCTAAACCAAACATCTCATTTCAAGAATCCTTACATTTGCATAAGTTTCTTCTAAAAAGCTGCAAGCCAAACACCTCCTTAGCAATTTCATTTGTCCTATCCTTATTGCTTTCTCTCTCCCCATCATATCATATCGTGTTGGGGCTGCCGCTAAGGTAATAAGGTATTATATAAATAATTATTTTAATTTAATGTGAGTTATATTATTAATTTTATATTTTTCTAATGAAAAAAATTATACTTAATATAAATTTTAGACTTATCATTCTTATTACATATTTAATTATCAACGGATTAATTTAAAGTTAATGGTTAAAAAAAATATATCATTAATTTTAAATTAATTCAATAATAACCAAACAAATTGTAAGAGAAATAAGCCTGGTGATAAATATCGCTCTTCCTTCTTTACTGTATATCTTTCTACACGAGATTATGAGTTTGAAAAATAGATGACACACAGATCCATCTAATTGTAATAAGAAAATCTATAACTTTAATTATTTATTCATAAAATAAGATGGTGACAATTGAAGTCATTATCACTTCATCCTAATATCATATAAAAAATTGTTTTAATTCAAAAACTTAAATTAATTATTTTAATTTTCAAAAAAATATTATTATTTTATATTTCTTTATCAATTAATAGAGTTCTTGTTAAAAAATGGAAGAAGAACACTAGTTGGTTTTGTTATCATGATTGCCAAAATAAGAAGTATTCTTTATAGAATTTGTTTTGGATTATTGTCTTATCATAATTCCTAGCATAATTTAGACACACACACATTGGATTAGTTGTTTTTTAGCATATTGCTAACGGGAGGGATTAGTTGTTTTTTAGCATATTGCTAACGGGAGAGGGAATTAAACCTGCCTCTACTTTTTTATTGGAGTCAAACTATCAGTAATCTATTTCTCAAGTAGCACACTTTTTTGTTGTTGTTATATTTCACTCAGTTGATCGTTTTGTGATTAATTTGATTCGGAATGGATTTCGAGATTTAAGTTTTATATTCTTTTCAAAGACAGTATTGTAGAGGATCAAACACATACTCTCATCCCACTTATCTACTATCATTTAATCCCATATAGCACATTAGATGAAGATTTAAAGTATTATAAAAGTCCATTAAATATTTTCCAAAGTTGAATGAGTTTTTGCAAATGAGTTGAATTTGAAGAAATATTAGACATTTTTTTTCAAAGTTATTTATCTTATCCTGATTTCCTTGTGTGAGTCAGATATGGGTGGGTGCTCAACAGAAAACAATGTCATCACTACCTGTTTGAGGAAAATTATTGAATACTTTAGACCAACTGACATTAATTATTATAAACATTATTATTCTCCTTATACTTTTATAATGATTAGGGGCTCAGATATTCACAATCCATTAAAACACGATCAAATCTACCTATGAAGGTTTTGGATCACAAATACTCTACAATATTATTCATGGCGTTTTCAAGCCAACATCTATGTTGTCAATCAACCCTATCACAGATTGTTCTAGCTATAGATTATGGGAATTGATGCGGATTTATCAGTCTTGTTTCAATTTATTCTCCGTAGCCACCATGTCAATTTTTAGTTTTAACCTATTAAAAATAAAATGGTGCATGTAATGTAACTATGTAAGGCTTCACTGGGCTGACTCAATCTAACAACCCAACACAAGAGATGAAAACATGGGCTGCGTTAGGCCATCAAGTTGTGTCGGGCCAGGCCTTTCCGATTCGGTGAATTTGCAATTCTTGGATTGTGCTCCGTGTTGCAATTTTATTTCACACAATCTCAAATTTTAATTGTCAAGTGCATTTGATAAAGCACATGTATTACTTTTTTTTTTTTTTTGAGTTACCCAACTCTAATTATCTCTTTGAGACGAGTTGGCTCCCTCCGGTATCCCCACGAGCTTCGACTCTTTGAGCCGGCTATGAGACTAATCTGGAGTGCGGGGGAACAGTGATGGCTAAAGGTTCAGCCCCCTCCCCAAGAATGCATTCAGCGGGAATTGAACACATATTCAACCCCACTAACTCAGCGCCAAGTTACCAACTGAGCTGCACCCATTGGGTAGCACATGTATTACTTCTTTTGGATCATAAACCCCCCCAAGACAAATGATATATCCTTATATCTAAAAAAAAGGAAATCCTTTTCCATTCTAGTTTACAATTACAAGATTAAAAAAAAAAAAAAAAACTTCACTCGAGTAACTAACCAAATATGGACGTAGAAGATTATAATTTCATTGTTATAACATTCATAGGTACATTGTCATTGGAGGTGGCTGAACGACCTCCCCCTCCATCAATCCGCTATAAAATGAATCAATTTGCCTTGCTCTGCATCAATCCGTCAAAATAACGAACCAACTCACCTCACTTCGTTTGACAGATGGGACAGGTCGGCTTGTCGAACCGAGTCTTTTTTGCCAGCTCTAATTGTCACTAGTCAATAACACACTATACAAAATACTGTTATAACATAAAAAATATATATTTTGACATGAGTTTTACTACTAAGTAAATAAATGAATACAAGGGCATGCGATCAACCATTAGACCGTGTATGTGGTCCCGTTTAGTGCCATTATTTATATACTCGTAAACCAGAATATGTTGATATTCTACTTCTCAATATCCAATGAAAGGAACCAAATTTCTGTGATGAATTCTTGGTAGGAGGGATACCTACATTTGTAAATCTACAATCAAAAGAATTAAAAATAAAGATTTTCTTATATTATTGTAATTCCTTTTAGCTTTTAAAGTAGGTATTATGCAGTTAGACATAAGTGAGAATCAAGAAGGTTGCATAGTGATACGTCTCCAAAAATAGACTTAACACTTTTAATTGCTGACTTTAAATTGAAGAAAAATGTGAATTGAAATCTTTATGTGTAATGTAAGCCATGGTAATATGATTTTAGTGTGTTATTTTGGTACAGGACTGATGGGTTGAATAATATGATTTGCTACCATTTATTTTTTCACTTAAATTTAATTTTCTGGTATTATCTGTCTTATATCCAAATATTGTAACTACAGAAGTTTGTTGGTTTCTGTTGTTTTTTTTTTTTTTTTGTGTTTTGCTATTTTATTTGTTGGTAGGCGTGCTGATACATGACTACTGATTGTGTTTGATACATATTTGTTGTGTTTTCAGTAATTGTTATTTTGAATCTTGGATTTCCATTGTTTGTTGTTCTTTTCTGATAAGTGTCTGCTGATTAAGTCCTCTGCTTAATTTAGCTAGTTTAGGTTTAGATTTTTTTTTTAGTTACAAAAAGGGAGTGCATGAGTGCAACTCCCCACCCCGATACTTAGACTCATGCATCCCTTTATTATTTGTGACACATGTATTTGCGTATTTGTGTGATTATTATTTGATTACAAATTGCACAACAATATTGACTCAAGAAAATTAACCTCGAGCTATGAAGTTCACATTAAACTGATAGCATTGGAGGTGGATCTTGCAGATCCAATCACTAAGAGTTTGCTTGAATTTGTGTTCGAGAAGCATGTTACTTCTTTGGGTCTTAGGAGAATCCCAGACTTGCATTAAGCGAGTAGAAGATATTGTGTTCATTGTGCTCTTGGAGTAAGACAATGAAATAATGTAATCATTTTTTGAATTTTACAAATGAGGTTTTGTTCATTGTTTTGTGCACACAATTTATAAACATTAAGGTCCAGATCAATTGTGGAATATATGATCATTTGTATGTTCATGGAGGACATGATCATAGGTTCACACGATTGATGAATTGGTTCACAACTATTAAATAAAGTTGGACACATTATTTTGGCTGCAATGTTTTATAAAATAGTTTTGTCATAATCATTGTAAAATATTGGTGTGAATTAACATATACATTCACATTGAAAGGATCAATGAGAGATTTGATTAAGGTTATTTTTCTGTCATAAGGTATCAAATATTCAATTAATTATAGTTATGTGATTGCTCTTAATCTTGAGTTTATTTTAAATAGGTAATCAAATAGTTTTCATTCTTTGATTTACCAACATGTGAGACTCGATCTATTGACGACTAATAACTTGGTATTTTGGGAGTGAGATTATTTGTGTATCGGTATTTATGAGATAAACAATGTTAAATTTGTAGGATATGTCCCTTGATATGTTTCAGTACTTGGATATTGAAGACACTGGCCAGTGCATGTAATCCATTAGAGAAACTATCATAGTCAAGGGAAAAAATAATTGATTGAGTAACAGAAAACTCATCATTCAATTATTGACATTCTACAAAGGGACAATGCATATTCTTGTTATAAATGTGTTATTAATCTTGGAATTCAAGTTCGGACTTTTAGTAGAGTATCACCAAATTAGATAATTATTTGTTGATTATTAGAAGACTTGATTAATAAAAAATGGTAGATCCCTAGGCTAGCTTGAGACAAGGGATTATGTGATTTTCAATTAATGATGACTTGTAGGTTACATGATCTTGGGTTTTGAACCTCAAGTTTCTACCCAAAAGAGCAAGTGGGAGAATGTTGGATTTGTGCTCTTTTATTTAAGCCCAATTGGGCTAAAAGTATGAGAAGAGCTTAAGAAGCCTAGAGCCCAAAAGAGCTTAGGGCTAGGGAATTTTTTGGTACCCATATAAATACTATCACTCAAGTCATTAACCTCTATCTCATTGAACATGAGAGGTAAGCTAAGATCTGAAAAATGTGCTCACACACTTTTCCTTCTTCCTCGAAGGATAATTTGGAAGGTTTGCCAAAAAACATAGAGATCTGTTCGTGCTGTAACACAGAGGACACCGATTTGTGGAGCATCATCATCTATGATGTGCACTATAAGAAATAATCGTAAACGGTAATGATCTATTCCATTCCAAATCGCAATAGTGTAAACCTCTTGCAAATCCAATTGAGACTACAATTATTACCTCAACCCATTGGTTGTTAATTAGTTATACAAATTAATACATGATATGTATTGCACAAATTGACTTTTTAACAATTTATTGAGATACTGTTCTTTCTCTCTCTTTCTCTATTTTCAAACTCCAATTTTAATAAACTATGTCTGTGTTTAACCCGTACTCACTTTGTGCAAATATTTTAATCCAAACCAAATTTGTCAATAGAGCAGAACCGAAAGGAAGATTATGTTTAACAGAAGGAGTTCTTCACTTCTTAGGAAAGACCCAATAATAGTTCTGTGCATGTTGGATCTTAATTAGGTCCATTAGTACACCACTTTTTCAGGCGAAAAAGTAAATGGCTCAAATAATAAGTGATTGGATCACAGTGCTTCAGTAAACACAAAACAGCCTACATACTAGTACATACTAAACTTGTTACACAACACAACCCCACCCTACGGATATAACATATGCTTTATGGCACAACACAAGTGCCACAAAAATATGTGACAAAAGCAAGTAGCTCAAATTAATGATTAGATTTAGACACCAAGCAGATTCTCTCAATTCAAGTCGCTTATTGCATTATTCAGCATATTCTTTCAGTTACTGACAGAATAGTTAAACCTTCACAATGAGAACTAAACATAAAAAAATATAAAAAATACAGGTAAAGAGCAACTGATGAAGCATCATATATAGAGGGAGAATAAGACATAAACATTTTGTTAACTTTGCATTAAACTAATAAAAAGTTATACTCCACTTAGCAGAAGTTGCATGGAGTTGATCCACTTTCTATTTTGTGAGTTGCCAATCATCCGCGGCATTAACACCTTGTCTTTATGTAAATAATTCTCTCCTTATCATAAAGAACTTCTTAGTGGGAATTTCCTTTTTAGGGTCATTCAATTTTTGCTTACTTATACACTTCTTTCCCACTCCACAAAAGTATAATATATCTTTAGCCCTAAACCTAAAGCGAAACCTCCAAAACAAGCTTTTCTCCGGACAAAAAGAGAAGAAAGGGTGAATAATTAAGAGTTAGGTTAACTAATAAGATTAAAAAACGTTGACAAAAATGTTATGCTTTGAAATTTTTGTATAAACTTCAAGGTTTATGCTATATTTGGACCTTGAAATGTGATAAACAACTCTCATTCCTTTGAACATTTACTATAGTAAAAAAATGAAAGAGAATAAATGGGAAAAGAAAGGGAAAAAGAGAGAGCAAGAAGTGCGCATGTCTTGCTGCTGTTGGTTATGGAACTTAATTAAGAAGTATTTGGTTTAATTAAATCATTGTTTAAAAGAGGTTTAAAGAAGATGCCACCTTTTAGGCTTGTTATGCGCTGCAAATGGAGCTATCGCGGCCTTCAAATGTTATATTGGTAGAGGAATCGTGGCCTCTATCAATGAACATGATTAGCCACCTATCCATCCCTAGATTGGTATGCAATAGTTGTAAGTTGTAACACTTTCTTTTTCAATATTTTTTCTAGTGGGTATATAATAAAATTGTAGGTTATAATTTACATTGATTGAGTAATCTTATGTCATTATGGAGCACATAATGGGTCTATTGATTATGATATGATGGGATATTAATTCGATACCTATTCATTTTGATATTGGTTTGTTTTAAGCGTTCCCGACCTTCTTTTATTTAGTGCAACCTCCATTTATATATACTAATAATCTATGGTGAGTTCCGATTTCAATTTTTTTAACCTAAATTTAAAAATGTGTTATTGGTCTTCTGTTTCACAGTTAAAGCATAGTATTTATGTAATGGTCAATGGTCACTATTTTTCATCGTGGTGATTAAATTTCGCGGAATCTACCACTTGAACTTGAACCAACCCCTTTGATTAGTATATTGTATATTTTTAATTTTACAAATAAAGATAGTTATAAAAGGTTTGGCTCTTTGCTTAGTTTGGAATCTGCATTGGAGTCCCTTTTCTTCTACTGTGCTAATCCCCATTTAGTCAATTTTTTTTATTTACATAATTAGATTGATAAGTTATTATTAATTTTTAAACTTGCCACTCAACGATTTCCAATTAGCTTGCCCTCTGAATATGAACCCAAAGCAAGCTCTTCATAAAACAAATGTATATTAAATAAGAGCTAAGGTAAGATTAATCCCCCACCAAAGTTTAAAGCGTAAAAGTTTTGCCTCAAATTCTTTTTTTACTTTTTAAAAGCGTAATTATTGCATGAATTTTTATTTTTTTTATCTTATACTAACTTAACTTCACTAAAATACGAGGTCGATAAGAATTGAACTCGTGAATTTATGATTACATAGACTATTTTTTTTTTTTTTTGAAAAGAAGATTACATAGATTCTGCCAACAAAGGTGGTACACTTGGCTAAGGGTTTGATCCATACCCGGCGTGGATTCAAACCCCGTTAGCCGATGTGAGGACTTTGTTGGTGGGTGATATATAATTTCTCCCAAAAATTCTCAAAGAGGTTGGGAGTCTTTCCTGACTCTAGTGAAATACCGGTGTCTAATCCCACTTAAACTTGATGTTATAAAAAAAAAAAAAAAATTACATAGAATCTAATACGGTGTTAAACAAATGACGAACCTTCAATCCTTCATTGATTTAAATTATATTTCTATAACACTATCCGCTACAAAGTGTACCACCCACTGGAATTTATAAAATTATTATTTAGTAACAAAGCGGAGAAAACACGCACCAATGGTGCGGAGACAGCTTGGGGTATTAATTTGAGTCTTGACCTGACTGTGATGTTTTGTCCCTCTGCGTTTGGGTGTGTTTTGTCTTTGTAAGAATTAGAATGCCTTATTTTATTTTTTATTTTTTTGTTGTTGTTGGGGGTCCATCATTTACATGTTGGAAAAGCAATGTTCTGGGGTCCAAAACCTCAAAAGGCTGGGTTTTTACTTTTTAAGACATATATGTCGTACAAAATTGCACCGTTAACGCTAAAATAAACATTTCCAAGTACGTGAAGTTGCTTTGAATTGTAAGGACTCACTGAGCATCAGACAATAAACAAAGGATTTTCACGCCCCCCACGTCTATTATTTTAAGGATTTTGGATTGAAGTTACTGAAATTTGGGGACTCAAAATCAAATATTATATATAATTTTATTAGAAGAACAAATGAGGAAAAAAAAGGTAATGGATGCATGGCGTAAGCACATTGACTGAGAAGAGACTTCCAAGCAAATTAATCGGAGTTAAGCAGGTGCTCTCCATTTGCTAGTTTGTCTGATTACGTTTGCATAAATATAACGTATTTGAAATTAAAAATTATTAAACTAAGAAAATATTCTATTTTTAATCAGTACTTAATTATTCTATTTTTAATTATTTGTTTAAAAAACCAACATACATAAAAAAAATGTGATCCTATGAAAAAAGAAAAAAAAGAACTTAATTAATTTCCTTGTATTTGTACGATATTGTTATTTTCAACTTATAGGAGAAATATTAAACCCTAAAATTATTCCATAAAATGATTATATTATCAATTTAAAAATGATTTAAAATATTTTAATAAAATTGATTTTCTTACTTAGAAAACATTATTTAAATCACAGTATTATTAAATATTATAATTAAAATTATAATATAGAAAAACTATATTCAATGACTTATACAATTTAATTTCAACCTTTCATAAATATTTATTTATAAATTTTTAATAAAATGATAAAACTGAAGATGTGATCCTATGAAAAAAGAAAAAAAGAAGATGTGATGATGTCAGGAATCCTTTCTCCTGTCCAGCTTTACCCCAGTAGGATTTGGACTTCTAGAATTTTGAAAATTAACTAAGGCAAAATTAATTCTTCTATTGCATAAATATACTCATCTCGTGTTAGTCTCAGTTCGTAAAACGTGCTCAACTTAATTTTTTATTTTTTTTGAAAAAACTGATAAGGTCCATTTATTTCTATCTACAAGAAAAGGTGCTGATCACCAGCCACATAAGAAATACAACGCTCACTAACTAAAGCTAATATAATTGGACAATATTATAAAAACATAACAACTACTTGAATTTTTTATTTTAAATTATCGTAGAGTCTTATTTTCATCTTTAATTTGTAGTTTCTAACAAAAACCTAAAATAAGTCATACATTTTTTGAAAATCATTTTAATAACCTTTCCTAAATAATAACTACAAAACACTTTTGTAAGTGTTCGTTAAAATTAGAGATATTCGCGGTCTGGATTAGGTCAGTTTTGGAAGCAAAAATTATTTGATTCAATCCCTCCAGTTTGATCATGTAATCATCCATTCAGTTTGGTTTTTTTTTTTCAAATCCGATCCGATCCAATCCAATTTTTTTCGGTTTAGATTGGATCAGTTTTTGGTTTTTTAAAAAGCCTAAAATTTATTTCATGGTTATTGTGCAAATAACATATCTTTTGTATATATTAGCTTTGTAAAGTTTTTTTTTAAATACTGAAGCATCATTAAACGATAATATAGTTTTTTTTGGCAATGAGATATGAAACTCTACACAGATGAAATTTTGATTAGGCGATAGTCGATGTGGCTAGGTTTTTTTTTGGGTTTAGTTGATGAGTTATTAGGTCTTGGGTTTAGAATTTTTTGGACTATGATTATGGAAATGCTCAAGTAGGTAGAGGGGAATTAATATATTGGATCAGTTTTCATCAAACAATTCGAAAATCGATCCAATCCAATTAAAATTTGCGGATTTTTTTTTATTTTCGATTTATTCGGTTATCGGTTTCTTGGTTCGGCCACCGCGGTTTAAATCAGTTTGGATCGGTTGATGAAGTTAAAACAAAGAATCATAAATAAACTGATACTGTGTTTATCAAAAAAAAAAAAAAAAAACTGATACTGTTAATTTGGGATCCAACTTGCAAAAGTTGAGATTGTCTTGGCTTGTCTTCCCATATTCTCTTATCTCTCAAATGCATTCCACGTGCCTTTCCACAAAAGGTTCCATCTTCTTCTTATTTTTCATTTCCATAAACAAAAGATATTATCTTAAGCAGACAAATTAGAGGTCATGTGATCATGTCCTCTTTATGTATATTTCTTGTCCCCTTTATTGTTCATAAATTCCTATCTCATCACCTTTTTTCCCCCCCAAAAAAGAAGGTTTGATTCTTGGTTTGTTCTTGCTCAAGCTATATTAGCCGTATATCTTCCCACTTCAACCTCATCAACAATATAAAAAGGAAACTGAAACCAATCTGCGATTGTAAAATATAAACCTCCACTTGGAAATTATAATATGCATTACAGTTTGCAGAAACCCAAAGTAGATAATAGAAACACTATTTATTTTCACACCATTTCGCAAAAACGAACATTTTCTTTTATCAGTCTTCTCATCTCACTTTTCTCCTTTTATCAATCTGAACATGGTAAAGCTAAACCAACCCAATTGTTTTCCTCTAATTCCCATTACCATTGTTCATTAAAGTTTCCAACTTTTGATCAAATTTCATCTCATTCTCATCATGTATTTATTTGTCTTTTATTCTTAAACTTCAAAAACAACTTGGCTGTTCCTAGTATAGTATTCTCTTCACCACAGAGGTATTGGAGGAACATAACCAAAAGGGGACATATACTAACGTGCGCTACTGGGGCCGTTAATATTCGTTAGTGCTCTTCTCTCTCTCTCTCTCTCTCTTTTTCTCCCATTACCTTAAAAGCCAAACAAACCAACCCCATTTTTTTTCTTGAAACTCACAGAAAATGATCCATAGATCACTTCTCTCTAACAACATGGATAATGGTTGCTTCCCTTCTCCACGCCTAGATGCTTTTCCAGCAGGTTTGCGAGTTCTCGTTGTTGATGATGACCCAACATGGTTGAGGATCCTTGAAAAGATGCTCAAAAAGTGCTTTTATGAAGGTTTGTTCTGCTCATCATCACTGTTACCCCTTTCTTCTTCTGCTCTGCCACTTCTGTTATGTGGTATTAATTTG
Source organism: Gastrolobium bilobum (assembly GCF_033153095.1). Taxonomy (NCBI): domain Eukaryota; kingdom Viridiplantae; phylum Streptophyta; class Magnoliopsida; order Fabales; family Fabaceae; genus Gastrolobium; species Gastrolobium bilobum. The sequence goes on from NW_026896101.1 coordinate 118,438, forward strand.
TTGCATTAAAGGACTTTGAAATTCATACTGTGATTGTGGCTGTTGCTCTAGTCTATCTTCTGAAATGGGTTTCTTATTTTTAGTTTAATTGTTCTGAATTTTTAGTGTGTCTTGGGATATACTCATGTTGAGTCATATTCTGATGGTTTCATGATTTTAACGAATGAGTAAAATTTCTTCTTCTTTTTTTTTTTTTGAAAAATATAAGAAGAAACAAAAAAAAAAGTTTCTTTCGAGTTATATAAGATGTTGATTGCATTCGTTTTTGCAGCATTTTTCCCTTTTGGTTTTTGGTCAATTTGAGTTATTTCTTGATGATTTTAAATTTACGTGTTTCTCAAAGTAGGAAGCTTTTTCATTTTTTAAGAAAAGGAAAAATAAAAAAAAAATTGAATTGCTGGGAAGTTCGGATTATGAAACTTACTAGTTTGAGCATGGTTATAATCAAACTTCAGGTCTCTGTTGCCATGAGGCTTCGGCAAGAGATGGCTCCCCAGTAAAGTAACAGACTGCCTCTATAGAAAAGCTAGAGAGGGGCAAAAGGAAGTGCCTGAATTTGATTCTTTCTTATCTTTCAATCATGCTTGTAGCTTCAGAATTTACTGTTTCGAGGCTTTGTTTATGGTATCTTTGGAACTAATATGTAATTTTTTGGTGCTGCCTCCTTTCTCACTTCCAATGATAAGTGATAACATGTCTCAACATTAATGTGAGTGAGAGGATAGTTGTGCATTAGTAGTGGGCATCCGAAATTAGTTCTTACAAGAATATAGGAGCAAGTAACTGAATTTATAAGCAACAATCTTTAGTGGCTTGTAAAAGCTTGAATTCAGCAAATTGTGGCTAAGGTCGAGGCCTTTTATGCCTATTGTTCAGTTGACATCTTTAGTGGCTTCAAAATTCCAATCCTCCTTGTATTCTTTATAATTTATTTTTTTTATTCTGTTCATATAAGCAAATTTTCATTAAATTAGAAAATTTGGGAAGCAAGTAGATCTCGTGTCTCTTATGTTTGCTCATGTTATGACTGAGATTCCTTATGTTCTTCTGACTCTTTTCTGTTATGTGCTTCAGTGACTACATGCTGTTTAGCATCAGAGGCTCTAAAAAAGCTTCGTGAAAGGAAAGATGCATATGACATAGTGATCAGTGATGTGAACATGCCTGACATGGATGGTTTCAAACTTCTTGAGCATGTTGGACTTGAGATGGATCTTCCTGTCATTAGTCAGTTCTCTTTTATTGATGTATTCTTTTTCTTCAAATGATATCATTGTTACCTTTTGATCACATTGACTTAAAGTCCTTGTTCTGACTAGCCACACTTGGCAATGCTGTGCAGTGATGTCTGTTGATGGAGAAACAAGCAGGGTGATGAAAGGTGTTCAACATGGAGCATGTGATTATCTCCTAAAGCCTATAAGGATGAAAGAACTGCGAAATATATGGCAACACGTCTTCAGAAAAAGGATTCACGAGGCAAGAGATTTTGAAGGTCATGAGAGTTTTGAAGGCATTCACTTAATGAGAAGTGGATCAGATCAGTCTGATGATGGTAACCTGTTTGCTTTAGAAGAAATGACCTCAATGAAGAAAAGGAAAGATGTAGATAACAAACATGATGACAAAGAATTTGGAGATCAATCTTCTACAAAGAAAGCTAGAGTAGTTTGGTCTGTGGATCTTCATCAGAAGTTTGTTAAAGCAGTGAATCAGATTGGATTTGATAGTAAGTTCTTTACCAACATTCTCTACAAAGTGTTGTTTTGAATTATGACTTCAACAAAATCTATTTGGTAGGCATAATCTAGCATTACGTCAATGAACAAAAATTGCAATTGCCAAGCATACTCTTTTTTGTTAATATTATATGAACCATCATATCTTTTAGATAAAAGAATATAACATATAATTTCTGTTTGGCAGAAGTTGGTCCCAAGAAAATTCTAGATTTGATGAATGTTCCATGGCTGAGTAGAGAAAATGTTGCTAGTCACTTGCAGGTATATATGATTTGCTCTTATGCATTTCGAAGGTGATACTATATTAACAGTCCTTTAACTTTTATCATTAGTTACTGTCTAGTAGGAAATTTGTATCATATATACATTATTTTTTCAAATGAAAATCTTGGTTTCTTAATACTTCGTGTTACATGAGTGATCATGTTGATATGCTGTTTCTGTTATACCTAGAATCATAATGGAGGTTCACTCTAAAACTTACCAACCAATCCATTGATCTTTACACACGTTTCTCAGAAATATTACAGCATAGCTCATAAAATTAAATGGGATAAAAAGAAAAGCTGGAGATAAAAAGCTATTCTGTGATGGTCTAAGTTTAGGGGGTTCCTAATGAGATAATTTTATCCTACAGAAATACCGGCTCTACTTGAGTAGGTTGCAAAAGGAAAATGATCAGAGATCTTCCTCAAGTGGAACAAAGCATTCAGATTCACCTTCAAAAGATCCAGGAAGTTTTAGTTTTCTGAACTCTACAAACAAGCAACAAAATGATGTTGCAATTGACAGCTTCAGCTACTCAGATGGAACCTTACAACTTCAGCATGATGCTACAAGTCATGAAGGTGATCTCAAAAAAATTGTGTCAGAGACTACAACAGAAAAAAGAAGAGCTTTGATTTGTGACATTCCAGACCCTAAGAAACGAAAGAGTTCACAGATGGGCCTTAATCACCCTTTTACACCTGTAGATTCAGAAGCAAACCATGCAGTATTTGATTGCATCATACCAACACAGTTCTCTTGGAGTGAAGTTCCAAAAAGGCCACTCAAAGAAGAACAAAAGACACTTGTTCCATTAGAGGATAGCTTAAGCCAGTTGCCATTACATGGCACGCAGCATCACATTCAGGTTAATCAATCACAATCATTTGCTTCAATCAACACCAATCCCTCTATAACAGAAGAAGAGGTTGCTGCCTGTTTAAAAACCAAACCTTTTTATGCTGATTACAAAAGTGATTATGACAGTCCTGTGAGTTCAATAGGATCTGCAGTTGATATCTTTCCTATTCAGTCCAAAAGCCTTATAGTGAATGATCAATCTTCTGAGCCCATTTTCACTTCAAATTTAGGCTTGAAAACACAGGGATTAAATCTCAGTTGCATTTCTGATCTGGAATTTTACCAAAGAAACCTACTTTTAGGTGGTGGTGGTGTGGTAGCTTCTGCACCTTTGGAGGAGGACTTGCATTTCTTTTTGCTACAAGGTGAATGCTATAATACCAACTTCGGCCTGCAAAATATAGAGATGTCAGAGTATTATGATCCAAGGCTCATTGGTGAAGTTCCTACTTATTTACATGATGCATCAGATTATTCAGTAGTAGATCAGAGTCTATTCATAGCATGATCTGTCCTGCCCTTTTCTGCATCATGAACAAAAAATTCAACTCCAAGCATGAAAGGACCATTTAGTATTACTAAACCTTTTTTTTCAAGAATTTCAACTTTAAGGGGTTGGGGTATTCCTTTTCCAATCGGCAAGGATTTTGATGTTGAAGCATATATAAAAGTGGGTGATGTGTGATGACAAACATTAAGCTTATTAATAAGCTTGCTTCCATTTTTAATATTATCAAACTGAATATTGGGAGAAGCATTTTCTTGTGTTTGTAAGCCCACAATAGTTCACAGCAAAGAGTTGAATCACAAAGGTAATTTTATCCATGCAGAGTAATGCAACTAAAGATTTTTTATATACGTCCGCATCACCTTTGCATGACCAGCTGAAACCTAGTTTAGTTACATATTTTGTTCAGACTTCGAAATACTCCAACAATCCTTGGACAAAACTTATTGAAGCCTAGACATAATTTAAAAAAAGAAAAGAAAGAACTGAAAAATTTCCATTTGCATTTACATTTTACTGTGGGTAGATATGCATTGCTAAACAAGTACAGGTGTGTGAGTAAACTTGGTATGCATGAAGCACATTATAGCCTTTTCTTTTCCTACTAACTTAAAAATGTTAGGGACATAAACGAATTTACTATTCTTCAGATCCGTTTTGAAAGATAAAAATGTTGCCAACTTCATACTACAGTCTTATGCTCTTTGATCAGCTAATTAACTGATGGTTAATCCCTTTTAGGGCTTCTTTGGTGGAAACGAAAAGATAAAAAAAAATGAATAGGATAAAAGGGTTGGATAAGAGTAGGATATGATATGAGTCTCATAAGCTCGTATCTTATCTGAGAGAAAAATGTTATCCTATCCAATATTTGGGACGAATCATATAATGTCATGATATGATATGAATAGCCGAAAAGACCCTTTAATAAAATTTCATATGATATTTTAAAATTGATTTTTAAACTATTTTTTTACTTATTTAAACATTATTTCTTATTTTAAATTATTAAAAAATTTAAAAGTTATAATTTTAAATAAAATATATTAAAATACATTAATGACTTTCAAATTTTTTTAAAATATTAAAAATTATATCCTCACTAAATAAATTTTTAAAAATTAAGTTTTAAAAATTGTCTTCCCTATCATATGTAACATCATTCAAAAATTATATTTCATTTAACTACTAACTTTTGCATAATTTAAAAATCATGCTTCATTTTTCAGTCAAAAATCATGTTTAACTCAAGGGGCTTATTTTTCTCCTGATGTAGGAGAAAATTTTTGCTTCCTGACACATGTTTTAGTGGGGCTCACTATTTAACAAAAAAAAAAAAAGATAGCTAAAAAATTGATGGGTGTTCTAGTATAACATGAGAGATAAGAGAACCTCTCACGACACGACATAAATAACCTGTCAACCCCAAATTGTGTTACTTATTATGTGGGTCAACACAACACGATAAGACATGAATAACCTATTTAAGACACGACAGAACACAAATTAGCTATACAAAAATTATTGTGGGTCAATTTAGGGTTTGCAAGTTAACACGCGATACAACATAAATTTTTTTGAGTCAGTTTTTGTCAACTCAAGCATGACACAAATTTGAAATCGGATCAATCCGAACGCATATTTTTCGTGTCGTGTTCATCTTGTGTTAGCGGGTCGTGTTGGAAATTGTCATCCCTATTTTTAACAGAGCATCTTAAGTCCAAAGATCCAAAATCTTTTTAAAAAAAATTGGCTATTTAAGTGAGCTAGCAACCACTTAACAAAGCTCAAAATAAAAATAATTACTATTAAATCTTAATTTTCATTAAATATTTTTCTTAAATCATTTTATTTATTTGAATAGTAAATTATTAAATATTTTAAAGTATTTAAGACATTAAATATTTTTTCATTTGATTTTTTTTTATTTTAAATTTCTTAACAAGTTAGTCATAATTTTTATTATATCTAAAGTCCCAAACAAAATTATTTTCAAAATTCAACCTTTTTGGATTGTACAGGTTGGATGCGTCAAACCATCAAGCCCAATATCTCTTGGAGTGAATAAAGCCTGACCAAGTTAATCATGACCCAACTCTTCAACTACTTTGTGCACTATATTTATATTGCAGGGACTCTACATTTTAATTGTTATGTATCTCAACTATTCACAACAGTATACTCTTGAGTTGCACACTGCATAAATTGTTTATATTTACCCGAATAAAATTCATCTTTCTCATGTAAATCTCATTCTTATTTAAATTCAAGCGAAACACTAGAATGTAATCAATGTATAATCAAGATGAATTTTTGACCTTAAAGACAACAGAGCATCTTGTTTCTACTCCACCAACTGTCTCTAATGCTAATAACATGTTACCACCTCGATTTAATAAAAGCAAAAATTGGTCAGAAGTTTGGAATTACTCTTCATCAACCAATTTGAAAACCGATCCAATTTAATTAAAGTTTGCGAGTTTTTTTTTTTCGGTTTTCAGCTTTTCAATTTTTAATTTATTCGGTTATCGATTTTTCAATTCTTTGATCGATTGATGAACACCCCTATTTCTATTTCTGATTCCCTCCATTGGCCCTTTTAATACTTAATAGAGCCTCTTGCTAAGCCCAAAAGGCATAAGGTGAAACCTGGGTCTTGCCAAAATAAATTGCTACTAAAGGACATCGGATTTAACTATTTTAAAGTGAGCGGTTGATTTTAGAAAAAAAAGAAGTGAAATATCTCACCAGTAAATGAAATTTTTTTAAGAAAAGTAAATTTTAACAAATACATAATTTGTTATAAATGTGTAAGGATTTGATCCTAATACCAATAGTTAACTTTTCATTAATCATAAAAATATCTCACTTTTTCTTGAGGATCAAAATCAACCAATGTTAACTCTTCAGCATGTGTAGCTCTTATAACGACATATACTGGAGCATTATTTAAGCAAATTTAAGTAAACAATCAAGTGAGATAGTCTGGAGCATACATAACCAAGAAACTACATAGACAACAATTGCATAAATCACATGATTTCTCTAACTTAGCAGACTCGATATTTCTTCTTTAAGAGAGGCATATTGAAGAAGCTCCACATCACGCTCAAACATGACCATGTCATGCTCTTCCATGTTCACAAGCGCTTCAATCCCATCCCCATCTCTTGTATCCATCAAAACTATGCTATTCCTCACAGGGCAACCACTAGTTGTCACCCATATTGGTTTCCCCCACCCAAAATCTGCCACGTACATTGGGAATCTGCACCAGCTTGCATAACAAAACAAAGTTTGAGTCTCCTCATCAGAATCACAAGGCTCTGAAGGACCTGAGGTAGCTTGTTTTAGACACTCAGAGATAAACGACAAGTCCTTCCCTCCAAACTTTTTAGCACATATTTCACAAAACTCAGATAACCCTTGTTTCACTTTGCTCACCAAGTCATGTAGTTCTGTTTCCCTCTTTCCAATGAAAGGGTTAAACACAAACACGAACCAAACCATGTTCCCAACGCACTTCTCATGCGGTGGAGGAACCATTCTCTTGCGAAGGTTAACAGCAATGCGGAACGATGTTGTCTTGAAAGTTAACCCCAAAGCAGAAACTGCACACTTGTAAACCAGTGCAGTGACAACATCAACACGCGTTGGATTTTTCACCTTGTGTGATGATACCATGGCTTTGAGGGACTCAATCTTCGAAGCTTTGAACACAAACCTTCTGCATACAGTGTTGTCTTTCACAAACAAAACTTCTGGGAAAACAGGTAAGTCACCTTGTGGGAATATTGAAACTCCTGCATCAAGTGCAGGGTAAGGTAATAATAACTCTGCTTCATGAGAGTTATCTCGATTCATGGTGGCCCAGTCATTGACGAAGTTGAAGAGTGTGGAAGCATCACCAACTTTGTGACACATACACACACTGATTGCCATGCCACCACATGCAAAAGAGTTGATTTGAACGGCTACTAAACTTGCACTTGAACTCATATCCTTCCATTGCAATTCATCAGGGAATAAAGGGTTCAGAAATGCTTCTTTGGGGTTCTGAAGGATCTCTGATAGCTTTATTCTGATCCTTGTGACCAGCAATGACACCCCTTCGTCGTTGCAATCAATGGAAAGTTGATCTCTGAACCTTCCTGCAAAAGGGTAGTATCTAGATAGAACTTCAGATAAGGATTTTTTGAGAGATGATATTTTGGATGTTTGGTCACAAAGTTGAGGATCATCATCACATTCATGGCACTCGTTTGGGGAGTAAAAGAAAACTGTTGGCACATAATTACGAAAAACGATGTGATCTATGAATGAGAGTGGATAAATTCTGAGGTGAGGTGGAGTGGGTACAGAGGGTTTGATGGTTTCTCTAGATATTAATTTCATTTCCATTGTTTCCTCTCTTAAAAATTCTCTGTTATCCCTACAATTTTGATGCGTATTAACTATATTAACTTCCTCTCAAAACTTACACTCTAGTATTTATCGCCCAACCTTCTAGTCTTTATCGCCCAACTTTGTACCCAACCCTCTAGTATTAATTGAGTTTCGTTATTTCTCCTCTAAAAAATTTTATCCACTTATTTGAATCATGATTATTTTTATTTTTATTTTTTATCTTTATTGTATTTTTTATTTAGATTCATCTACCACCAACTCCAAACAACATTATTATTAACATGTTAATAATGATGTTGATGTTGATATTGTATTTGAATCCTTATGAAGTTTTTCTAATAAAAACTCTACAACTACTATAAAAATTTAGAAAAAGGTGAAAGAAAAATCTGATTTCATTGATTCAAATTTGATCTAAATTAATGGTAATTATGACAACGGGAGAAATTTAATATTTTCTTCATATCATAAGTAAGAGAGATATTTAAAAAATGTTGAGAAAATAGAATTATTATTTGTGTCAATGTGAACTCAAAAGGGGGGTTTGACTGATAGAGAGCATCCTGTTTTGTCCTTATTGACCGAACTCAAGAGAATACTTTATGCCACTTTTGTACATTTCAGCTTAGACACCTTTGGACGTGCCAAGCAAGATGTGGAAGAGTGGTGCCAAGGAATCTATCTCTCAGCTGAAACAGGAGAATATCTTCAGGATCTTGGATATATTGAATTTTCGATGGATTTTCCATTCATAATATGACACGATGTTTTACTTTTTGTTAAATTACTTTTTCATCCAATTTTAAAATAAATTATTTATTAACAATTTGATAAAAATAAGACACATGTCATATTGTGAGTGAAAAATACACTAAACGTGAATGTAGCACTGAATAAATGTTCCTGAAAGAAGACTTGAAGCCTAAAAACCACATATTTATTTACTAGCACCAACCAATAAAAGGAATAGTAACCATTTTGTCACATTTTTACAAAAAAATTATTCAACTGTCATGCGAACAGTAAATTTTTTCAAAATGTCACGCATACAAGTTTGCTATAGCAGATTGTGAACTTCGTTTGCTGATATGACAACCCAGTTTGCTACTGATACTAGCTAATTAGGTGATCTAAACAAAAGTAGGACACGTGATAGCCTTTCCCAAATTCGTTGTACCCTCTAGCGAACTATAAGAGAGAATGTCAAATGTGTTTGGTATTTAATGTGAAATAAAAAATATAATATAAAATATGAAAGTACTAAAAGCGTTTGCCATAAAATAAATGAAGATGATGTTGAATAGCAAAAGCAATTTAATGATAAAAAGCAGAAATATGTGCCGTGTGTCTGTCATTCTCACTCATAGTTCGCTAAAAGATACAATGAATTTGGGAGACGCTAACACAGTGTTCTACTTTTGTTCAAAGGAGACAGACATTTTTATCACTTAGTTCGCTAATACTAGTAACAAATTAGGCGGCCACCATAAATATGACACGTTAGCAAACAAAGTTCAATATTTGATGTGGGGAATTTACACGCATGATATTTTGAAAAACTTTAACGGTTGAGCAATTTTTTTAAAAAAAATTGACAAATGAGTCACTGTTCTCCGATAAAACAAGAGCCTTTCTGGTATGCATATACGTACGTACAAAGCTCTGTTTGTCAATCCCATGTACGTCAACTTGGATTACTTCTTTTTAGAGTGTCTTAAATCAGATAATTGTTTACACAATAATCGTTGCTTCTAGTGCTAGTGATCTACAATTCCATGTGAATCCTATATGTCAATGGTTGGAATCGATACTTTGCCTAATCATAAAACTAAATAAAAATATAACGAAAAAATGTTTGTATTGATTTTTCTAGAGTTGGAATTGCTATGGGTTTTTTTTTTTTTTTTAAATATGAATAACTCTATTTCTTATTGACTGAATCAAGCTAATTGTTTATGTTATTAAGGCTATACATGAGCGGTATTGCTGTAATCGCAAAGATCGTGGTGTCACTAGTTTATGATTGTTCCAATTCATCTTCTTCAACCTTTATTAAACAAGGCCTGAATTTGTTATTGATTTAAATTAAGGGTTTAATGTATTTTCAGTATAACTTATTTCTAGTGAGTTCAAAATGATATCATTTTGAAATCGAATAAATAATATTTTTGTAATTCTAATTTATTCTAGGATTATATTATTTTTATTATTATAATTTTTTAATCTTCCAACCAATAAATAACATTATTTTGCATTGTTGTAAAACCCGGCCCGACCCAGTCACCAGACCGGTTCGGTTCAAGCATTGGACCGGTCATGCATCGACCCGGTCAAATCTGGTCAAAACCGGTAACCCAGTGACCCGGTTGGGTCATGCATTTAAAAAAAAAAACAAAAAAACAAAATTGTTTCAGCTTGTCAAAAAAATGTAGAACTCATTTTAATTTTTTTTTGTAATTTTATTTGCTAGTATACTCTTCTACAATGACCTCAAATTTCAGCTTCCAATACTGAAGCAATTTGCGGAATAATAAATTAAGAGATTGTGACATATGTCATTTTTAATGTAGTTGAATTTGAAAAATATGAGTTCAATGTCTTTAAGAGGTATGTTTATACGGATTATGAACTGCAATTTAAATTGACATAGTAATAGTATGCATTTTTATTTATTTATGCTTCATGTTTTTTAGCTTATTTAATGAACCTTATTTAATTCATTTTAGATATGGAGAATATAATTAAATTTATATGTTCATATTTATATATATATTTATATATACATACATATATATATATACATATATATATATATATCCGGGTCAACCGGTCCTACCAGTGACCCACCGGTCCGACCAGTGACCTAGTAACCCAGTAACCCAGTACCCTGACCGGGTCGATGCCCGGGCCGGGTTTAATAACACTGTTATTTTGTGTTTATTGGAGACAATTTTATTTTCAGTTACTATTTAACCCTTAGGTAGTGTTTGGTGGCTTTTTGACCCTTTTGCCCCTCATTAATTAATTAATAACCAATTTGCCCCTGATCCAGAACTATCCACCAACCTGTCCCCTTTTAGTCGACTACCTTGCTTTTTTAGTGGAGCAAATGGTCAAAATTCAGAAAGTGGACTACACCAAATTTAGTCGACTAAAAAATCATCTTAATCGACTACATTTTTGGGATATTTAGTCGACTAAGGCACGATATTTAGTCGACTAAATATCGACGGATTTGTTTTTAAAAAAACCCCCATTCGGCAGAGGGGGGTAGGAAACCTAATCGACTAAGGAGGCGGCCCACACCCCAAATCCGCAGGAGCAGCTGAAGAACGCCCCAAACCCTTCCCTCAGGCGTGTGGATTGCACCAAAATACGGTCCAAATCGTGAAATCTCAAGGATAGGTAAGGTTTCTTAACTTGCATTGTGTTTTAGGTTTTGGAATTTTTTTTATTTGTTTGCTGTCCGAATTTTTGAACCCTAATCAAAGCGTTTGTTTTAGGTTTTGTAACCCTAATCTACTAAGGTTTATTTTTTTGCATTGTGTGAATTTTTTTGTTTGAAAAGTTTGTATGTGGGAAAAGTTTGCTTTTGGTTTACAGCCCTTATGTTGCAAGTTTTCATTACCATCATGACATGTTTCATATAGTTAAATGCTGACATGTTTCATTGTAGGTACCCTAAACAAATGACGGGCCGCAGAAGACCAAGCGATGAGGGCAATGAGTCACTTGAGAGACGCACCAAGCATAGGCAAGAGCGGCCTTCTTCGTCAAGGCCACAAGACGAAGAGCCTGATACTGTTGACCTCCCGTATGGGTATCTGTTTGAGGACGACCCTGCCATCCACGCTTCATTCGTACGTGACCATTTGAACCGGCCGTTATGTGCTCCAAAATCTTTGGATACAACCTCTTTTGATAAGGAGGGATTTGAAATTATGGGGGTGTTGGATGCGGCACATCTGAGGGTGTTGGCCGAGACCTTATGTCCGTATTCAGAGCTTATGGTGCGGGCCTTCTACCATAACCTCAGCTACGTACAGGGCGAGCTGAAGTCGAGGGTCTGTGGAATAGAGATCATCATGACGGCACCTGCATGGTTGGAGATACTCGGCTATGATTTTGACTCTTCTCAAACTGTGGCGTATGACGCTGATAGTGGTGTAGTACTTCCAGGATATGTACGAGAGGATGCCGTGCAGGAGCAGAGAAGAGTCCGTGGGGAACACTTGCACTATACGGTGGGGTTGCTTTCTGTGGAGTCTCGTATACTGCACTATGTCCTCGCCCACGTTCTGTTTCCGCGATCTTTTAATCATTCCAGGGTGTTGGAACATGACATTCCCATTATGTGGGCTATCCGACATGCTCAGATGGTGAACTGGAGGCACTATATCTGTTGGTTTATGTTTAAGGCCAAACATAAGGGTCATCTTCCATACGTCTGGTACAGAGGATATTGGTTCACTTTGGTGTTCCCATGGAGATTGAGCTGTTGAAGAAGACCACGGGCTATAATTGCAAGTTCGGAAAGCGTCTATTGGAGCAGTGCAAGATTACTAAGAACACAAGATCGGGTGTGTGGGAGTTCAGTGGTATGCCCCAGGTTGAGGTTCCTTATGTTGCCCCAGATGACCACATTGTCGTGCCTTAGTCGACTAAATATCCCAAAAATGTAGTCGATTAAGATGATTTTTTAGTCGACTAAATTTGGTGTAGTCCACTTTCTGAATTTTGACCATTTGCTCGACTAAAAAAGAAAGGTAGTCGACTAAAAGGGGGCAGGTTGGTGGATAGTTCTGGATCAGGGGCAAATTGGTTATTAATTAATTAATGAGGGGCAAAAGGGTCAAAAAGCCAGTGTTTGGTTGAAGATTTATTTTGGGATTGATCGGAAAGTGTAAGTGGATATTGGAAAATACCACGTTTGGTTCAAGTTTTTTAAAAAAATACTAGGCAAATAGAATAGAAGGAGAAATGACTTTTGTGTTGATTTTTGGATGAAATTCACTGTTGCAGAATACCACTTGAGATGTGGTATTTTGAGATAACTGGAGAAGTGAAAAAACAGGTGCGAAGTTTCTCCTGAACATAGATTTTTCAAATTTAAATAAATTTCTCTGGTAATATTTCGGTCAACCAAACAACTTTTTTTACATTTTCCTACTAAACTCACTTTCCAACTATTTCTTTAGTAATTACATTTCCCTAGTATTCAAAAAAAAATTCCTCAACCAAACGAAGTAAAACAAAGAAACTTTTTAGACGGATTAATGTAAAATTAGGATTAACTTAAAATTTTGCATTGATTCACTCAAACTAATGTATTGCGTACTTTAGGATTGAAGGTAACTGTTACACTTTTATTGAAGGTAACCGTTACACTTTTAAACAAGTATTAGTTTACTTATACTTTAAAGAAAAATAATGGCTTAAAATATCAAATAATTATCTAGCAAACAAACAATTCTTTTAGGGGCCGTTTGGTAGGATGAAAAAAAAAAAAATTCCCTAGAAAGTGGAGTTGGATAAAATATTTAGCCATGTTTGGTAGGTGGAAATTTAAAAACAAGATTGGAAAATTTTCTTCCCGTCAAATTATTTTCCACATCCACATGTTATACAATTTTACCATTGAGAACATGGTAAAAAAAACTTCTGTTACCCAAACCCTTTGGCACAGTTGGTCCGGAGGCTGTGTTCCCTTAACCAGTGGTTTCGAGTTCGAGCCCTGAATATGAAAAAAAAGATTGGGTAGAGCCGCCCCCGCAAGGATCCTACGGTGCTCGGTTTGGAATTAGTCTCACCCCCGAAGGGGGTGGGGATACCTTCAGTTACTGAAAAAAAAAAAAAAAAAACTTTCATTGGTGGGGAAAGTTTTAACATTTTATGAAGACCAAAAAATTCTTCTGAGCCCCGGTTCATCAGTCCTTCTTCGTTCAATGCCTCATTTTCGTGCAGCAGGAGCAAGCTATGGGGTGTGTGCCAACTAACTTGATAACCAACTCCAGCAATACTAATAAAAATCATGATAATGAGTAAATCAATAGATGTATGCATTTGAACACATAAACATCTGTTCATGAGCAATGAAAATATTTGAAAATCAAATGTTGAACACAACGATGGCTTTGTGCGATAAAACACCAACGGGGAAAAGTTTTAACACATGTTCATCTGAAGGACAATCGGTTGAAGCTCTTCCTCGCCTGGCAGTCCACGGTGTGGCTGGTAGGTGTTGGATAACGAAGGTGTCCTTTGTAACCACCACCTGATATTGTCTTAGAATGATTATTGTTGATCTGCTTTCTCATTTGGCAGACTTTTTTTTTTTTGGTAATCTAGGGGAAAAAACCCTAGAAGATCAATTCAAAACAACTTTACGAAAAAAACAAACCGAAGAAAAATCAGCCAAATACAAAGGCCAAATACCAGGAGGGGGTAAAAAAAATACACACATTATTCTCTAAATAATTGTCTAAGGGATACTTAGAGAGCCAGTCAGCACAGCCATTGCTCTCTCGAAAAGCATGAATCAGGTGAACATCCCAGTCCTTCTGTAACCATGCTCGAATATGAGCCACCAGACGAGACTCTCGAGCTGCGCCTCCACTATTGGTGAGCAAAGTGATAACCGAACTATAATCACTTTCTAAAATACATCCTCTCCAACCACCATCCCAAGCAGCTTGAAGACCTTTTAGGATACCCCATAGTTCAGCTACAAAAGCTGAACACTGCCCTATATGATAAGCCACACCATGTAACCATCGGCCTGAATCATCTCGTATAATAACTCCACAAGCAGCCCCACCACCAGCATTTCTAGCCGCTCCATCCGTATTAATTTTAATCCAACCTGGCTCCGGAGGAATCCAACAAACAGGAATAAAATGCTGAGTTTTTCTCAAGATAGTACCATTAGCAAGAGTCCAAGATTGGGAAATCTCACGGATGTGAGTATAAATGGTCTCAGCTTTGTAAGCAGACCAAGTAATATCTGTACCATGAACCTTGCTATTCCTCCAAAACCAAGCATTCCAGATTATCACAGCAAATAGAAGAAACCAAGGAACAGACTTTACTAAGAAGAGGAGTAGCATATTCGACCTTCACACCACTTCAACAAGTTACAATTTTGCTGCTTTGAGAGAGAAAGAGAATGAGGATGAATGTATAAAATTTGACATACCAATTTCAACAATATTCAAATTCATGGACAGTTTCGTAATTTCGGTTAATATTGTCATCATTTTTTTACAATCAACCAAATAGAGCTTAGTAAAATGAATCCCAAGTTTTTCGACAAAATTTTGAGCCACCAAACACCTTCTCGTTACTTACCCCGTAACAAAAATTTCTCATCATATTCTCATAAAACTTTTCTTCCGGATAAAAAATATTTCTCCCGTAAACCTATAGGAAAAAGAATTCTCCCATGGACAAAACGCACTTAATTTCATTCTCAGTTTCACAAGATTGAAATGGGGCCCAGTATTAAGCATTATATTTATGGGCTCAGCTAAAAACATCCATTTGTTGATGACATATTTATGGGGCCTTTGCCTAGGGAAGGACTGGACTGATGTGATAACTAGTAATTGGAAGGGCAAGCGCGTGACACGAGCCAACCCACGAACAACAAATTTAATTAGAAAAAAAGTTTAATTTATTTACGGGGTTGCATTTTCTTATGCAATATGAGAGGTAGTGGCGGACCCAGATAATTATATGAAGGGGGCGAAAATTTAACAAATCCGACTTATAGAATTTTAAATAAAATATAATTTAACAAGTATACTAAATTGACAAATTTAACATAAATTACTTTATTGCCATCTGCCATGTCAACAATGAAAAGTAAGAGAATCACAATCTTAAACCAAAAAACATGTACAACAGTCTCAAGAGATGCAACCATTAAATAATTTTAATAACAAATATAATCAAATAGCTAAAATAAATCCAAAAAGAGGGGGAAGCTTGTAGAACCCCAAATTAGGCGAGAACCTAAAACTAACATCATAAAGTTCCATAATGCCCACATCACTACAGACCCATATACTTCAGTTATCAAGCACCATAAAGCTAAACAAATAAATTCCAAAAATTATTGCAAACTATAATTATTTTATACCCATTTTTTTTCTTTCACTTTCTATTGGTTTTTGAGCATTCGAACAGCATGAAACTACAAAAAGATCACAACTTTACAAAGAGAAAGTGAAAATACTCACAACAGGAAAATGGGTATCAAGTTTCTTTCTCATGCTAATAGATTTTTGGTATCAAATGAAGCAAAAGAAGGAAACTTAGAAAGTGAAGTCGAAAGCTTTGAACAAAAAGATTGTATCCATCATCAACAAGATGAAATCAATGCAACTCATTTCAGATCCAAAGGGCACACAATACTAGTCTTGCTAAAGTAACCCACCAGTTATGAAAAATGAAATATACTACGTATTTTTTGGAGATGTAGACATTTTTTTTCAGATTTTAGAGGGGGGCGGCCGCCCATGCACGCCCCCCATGTAGGTCCGCCCTGATGAGAGGAGCTTTTTTCCTATACATACAACTAAGTGGGCCCATTAATTTATAAAAAAAATATTAACACAGAAATCAAGCTCTTACTAACATGAGAAAAACTTTATTCCTACTACATGAGATTTATTTATCCCTTTATTTATTTTTGGATCAGTTTTGGTCTTTGGGATCAACCCTCCGCTAGTATTATTTAGTTTAGCTGTCACGTCATTAAAGTAAGTATGCTAGTTTGGGTTGGGATCAGTTCATTCAGATTATCATCCTTGTATATACAAAAAAAAAAAAAAAAAAATATCATCCTTGTAAACTTTAAAGTTGAAACATGTACGCTATTCAGTACAACTTTGCTAGATAATGTGAATGAAAATCTAGTGTGTGTTTGATTGTATTTTTGTTTTTAAAATTATTTTATAAAACAATTTATAAAAACTGTTATGTAAAAAAAAATAAAAAAAAATCTGTTTGATTATAATTACCATAATGTCATTAATAAAAGGGTTTTATAAGAATTATGTTGTAGGAAAAGTGATTGTGTAATGTTATAGAGAATTATTTTGTGTGCCGTAGTTTTTTTTTTGCTTCAAAAAATGTAGGCTCCACAAAATGTTATATGTGTAGGAAACTTTCTTGTGTCATGTTAAATGATAAATGCAAATCCCTTAATTAAATGTTGTTCTCCGCATTTTTATCACTTTTAAGAGTAAGAGGTATTTTCTATTTTTTGTTTTAAAAATTAAAGAACAGATATATTTAGAATAGCAAATACAAAAAACTCATATCAAACAAATTTTTTATTTTTTGTTTTGTTTTTAAAATTAAAAAACCAACAGAAATCAAACAGAGCCCTAATCTCTCTATCTGTTAAGCTTTATTTACATCATATTTTAATTAATATCCTTCCTACTGATTGCCGAATAACATCCCTTTCACAGCATTATTTTAGCTGAAACAGTGTATTGCAAGATCACAAGTCACAAGTACCAGTAATAACAAATTCTAAAAATAATGCTTTAGTATTTCTCTGATTTAACAGATCAAATTTTTATTTAAGTTCTTATTTATTTCTTAAATTTGGTACATGACTTAAAGACATATTGCCAGCAAATAAACAATGTAAACATGGCCTCTGTAACTCTGTTTGAGTTAGAGGTAGCCCATTAGCATGTCCATCGGTTTGGACTAAGAGAGGCATATTGAAGAAGCTCCACATCACGCTCAAACATGACCATGTCTTTCTCTTCCATGAACACAAGCGCTTCAATCCCATCCCCATCTCTTGTGTCCATTAAAATTATGCTATTCCTCGCGGAGCAGCCACTAGTTGTCACCCATATTGGCTTGCCCCACCCAAAATCCGCTTCATAAATTGGGAATCTGCACCAGCTGGCAAAAAAGAATGAACTTTCCTTCTCCTTATCAGGGGACACTGAAGTTGAACTTGCTTGTTTTTTCTTCTCTAGGAAAGAAGTAACTTTTTTTAGGAACTCATACACAAATGAAAAATCCCCAAAGTTTTTCACATTTTTGTCACAAAACTCAGATAACCCTTCTCTCATTTTGCTTACCGAATCATGTAATTCCATTTCCCTCTCGTGTTCCATGCATTGGTTGGAAGCGCTGAAGCTCCAAACCAAGTTTCCAATAGACTTGTCAGGAAGTGGAGGAACCATTCTTCTGCGGAGGTTGATAGTAACAAGCAAAGGTGTGTTGTTATTTAGTCTCAAAGCAGAAACAGCACACTTGTAAATAAGTGCAATAACAACTTCAACACGCGTAGGATTTTCCACCTGGTGGGATGATACAATAGCCTTAAGGGACTCAATCTTCGACCCATCAAACACAAGCCTTCTGCATGCTGTGTTCTGTTTCACAAACACAAATTCTGGTAAAACTGGCAAGTCCCCTTGTGGGAACATTGAAGCTCCTACATCAAACACTGGGAAAGTTAATTCTCCTTCTTCAAATCTGTTCAAGTTGGCCCAGTCATTGATGAAGTTGAAGAGAGTGGAAATATCACCAACCTTGTGAGACATACACACACTGATTGCCATTCCCCCACATTCAAAACAGTTGATTTGAATAGCCACTAAACTTGAACTTGAACCCATGTCCTTCCAATTCAACTCATCAGGGAATAAAGGGTTCAGCAATGCTTCACTGGGGTTCTGAGCAACCACAAATAGCTTGCATTTGAACCTGGTGACAAGCAATGACACCCCTTGGTCGTTGCAGTCAATGGAACGTTTATCTTTCAACCTACCAGCAACTGGGTAGTATATGTGTAAAACTTTAGATAAGGATTTCTTGAGCATTAATATTTTGGATCCTTGGTCATAAACTTGGCCTGGGGCATCATAAGAATCATGTTCACAGCTTTTGTTTGGATAAAAGTGAAGTAATGGCACTGAATTTGGAGCAACGATATTATCTATCAGGGAGAGAGGATAATTAGTGAGGGAAGGAGGGGTGGATGCAGAGGGTTTGATGGTTTCTCTAGATATTAATTCCATTTCCATGATTACCTCTAATTCTATTGATCATCCTTTCTTACTCAGGGAATGTTGTTATATACACATCTAATCAATCCTCGTAATTCCTTTCTCTTTTTTGTCTTTTATCATGTAAAATATACATATTAAGGTATTGAATTAATATTTCTTTTAAACATTAAAAAGCACATGTATAAAATATGAGGTAGGTGTCATATGAATGGTGTCACATGCTTGCAAATCAGAGTCGTTGATCTTTTTTGATCTAACAGCTGCCAGATTTGACACTGATGTTAAACTATCCTACTTCAAAAAATATATGAAAGACCAAATTAACGTTTCCTGTTTGACTATTTAGTTTTGTTTTTATTAGTCAGGATATATTCGAAAGGATGGAGTACAGAATCAGAAAGCAGGTGGTATCTAAGGGAGCCATGGTCCCCCCAACTTTCAAAATCTGTTTCTAAATCTCCATTTATTATCTAATTTGGTGCCTCAAACATTGCACAATTCCTATATTATTGTACGCTGGTATTGTATGATATTTAATTTTTTTTTGGAAGATAGATCATTAATTAATTAGATGTTTCAATTTTACTTTATGAACTTTTGTATTTATACTTGTACCAATAATCCAAGAATCTTTCTGGTATATATTACAAAACAAGATGAGGACAACTCATAATCTATGGGGTGAAATTGTTGTCGTGTGTTTAACCTTTATCGTGATTATATGTTGATAACAAGGACAACTGACCTACTAATAGCAGCGGCGACCACCCAGCTATTAAAACAAATCAATTTTCCTAAATATAAAGTATAGCTTGATTTCAAGCCACTCAAGTGACTCAACTTTATGTGTTATTAAGCTAAAGAACTTATCTTTCAGAGTTCGGAAATTAAATTTAACAAAAAATTATCCTGATAATAAATATTAATAAAAAAATGATTAGTAATAATGAAAATAGACCGTGAAAATTTTATCCACTCATTTGAATCCTTATGATTATTTTTATCTTTTTTTTTCTTCTCATCTTTTGATACTTTTTATTTGGATTTATCTACCACCAACTCTAATTAATTTGGAATAAAAGTGTTAATAATGATGTTGATGTTGTATTTGAATCCTTATGAAGTTTTTCTAATAAAAACTCTGTACCACTACTATAAAAATTTAGAAGAAGGTTAAAGAAACATCTGATCACATTGATCCAAATTTGATCTAACAGTAATAAAAAGTGGCGGGCCCACCTTTAAAAAAAAATGACATGGAAATGAACTGAAAGTAGCAGGAGAAGACACTTATCAGGATTAACCTAACGGTTACACTTTTAAATAATTACCAGTGTAGTAACTGTGTGATGCACGGAGAAAAAAGATCAAAAATTTTGTCGGTGTCTATCGTTGGTTAATCGTTAAAAGAAAGAACCGTGCCAGTATTTTATGCAAATAAAAAATAGTTATGTACTCTATAATTGATTATTTTCATATACAACAATGCATACAACATCAAAAGTGATGAGAATATGAGATGCAAATTGTCCTACCAAAGAGAAATCATCAAAAAATGAGGAAAAGTTCTTGCGCTCAATATTATCCAGAACAATTATTACCAGTCATGGATGCGCTCAATCAATAATAAGATATCTTCATATACAGCAATCCATATAATAACAACAGTGATGATATGCATATTGTCTTACCAAATAGAAACGTTCAAAAAATGAGTCAAAAGTTCTTGTGCTCAATACTATCCAACACATTGAACAGCACCTTACAAAGGCAAAAGAAAAAAAAAAACATGAAAGAAAAAACAAATATGTTACAAAAAATAAATAGGTATTGATTCAACAATAAATAATGATACAACAACAAACAATTCTTTTAGGTAGTGTTTGGCAGAGGTCTTTTTAGAAGATACATAGGCATCAGAAATAGGTATTCTTTGTTGCCCACGTTTGGTTCAAAATATTGCAAGATTTTGGCATGAAACACATTTCCCTGTGCTTTGACATTTGTATGTAAAATGCAACAAAAATCATTGTTCAATAAAACCACTTCCAATGTGGTATTGTGACTTAGATGATGACTAAAGGGATAAAAGACAACAAAAAAATTGACCATAATACTCTCTTCTTCAACCTATTATAATGTCGTCATGCCTCAATCATCACACTTCAAATTTCAGTCAGGGCCCCCCATGATTGGTTCAAAAAATTTAAAGGGTTATTTTTGTCATTTCAACCTTTTTTTCCTATCAATATTTTATATTTAACCAAACATGGACTCTGAAAATTTAAATAAATTTGTCTGGTAATATTTTGGTCAATCAAACAACTTTTTTTAAACTTTTCTATCTAACTTTATTCCCTATCATATTCCTAGTAATTAAGTTTTTCCGATAAAAAAAAATTTTCCTCTACCAAACGCACATGCCTTATGCTGCTTTTGTTTTTAACCACGTCACCCACATTATGTCCAATAGTAAGTTACTAATAAGATTTTACTTTAAATTTTAAAAGTCATGATGTTCGCATGGCAAAGAAGTTAAAAACTAAATAATCAACAAATCATCAGTGGAATATTCGCCTTAATGTGGTGACAAATCAACACGCACATTATCCAAAAGTTGTTGATTGATCATATGCTAAATTAACTTGAAAAAATTGTCAGAAAGTTTATTTATTTTAATTACACATTTTGAAATATAGAGAAAAAAAATTATTCTTACAAAAATCAGAAATCTATTTTAACAGAAGATTGAGAGTCGTTAAATAAAAATGTTAAGTACACAATAAAAAAGAATTTAATTTTTTTTTTGGCCATAAGAATAATCACTTGACATTTTATTAATTATTAACATATAAGAAAAAAAAATACTTGAAGAAAAGAAAAAGACCTAGCTAATGAAGAATTTGGATAATTTTTAAAATACGTGACACTATATATATAATTTATGTGACACAAAAGTTTACTTAATTTATTTCTTCTGATCCAAATGAAAGTAATTGGATGAATAGTTTAAGGGAAAAAGAAGTATCATTTTGAATGACACAAGCTTGTGTCATTTTAGGTGTTTTACACAAAGTATGACCGGTCGTACTTTGTGTAAAACTGAAAAAAAAAAAAAATCTCTCTTCCAAGTCACATCGCTGACGTGTAAATTGAAAAAAAAATAACTTTTCAGAATTACAGTACGACCGGTCGTACTCTGTGTAAATCACTAAAAGGACACAACTTGTGTCCTTTTAAATGACACACACTAAACCCATAGTTTAAATTACGGAAAAAGAAATATCTTTTTGAATGACAAAAGCTTGTGTCATTTTAGGTGTTTTACACAAAGTACGACCGATCGTACTTTGTATAAAATTGAAAAGTTGTTTTTTTTTTCTCTTCCCAGTCACATCACTGACGTGTAAAGTGAAAAAAAAAAATAACTTTTTAAAATTACACAGAGTACGACCGGTCGTACTGTGTGTAAATTACTAAAAGGACACAACTTGTATCCTTTTAAATGACATACACTAAACCCTTTAAATTATGAATTATTTAGCCGGTCCGGTCAAGCCAGTGTTAAATGAGAGCACTAGGTTTGCGCCTGTTTTGGCACTATTGACAGCATTGAGCAGTGCAAACTTGCGGGATTTATATTAAGAATTGAACTTAGCTATTTTACAGTAATATTATATCATTCCACTCAGGATAGATTTACAATTTTAATTCTAAGGGTGATTGTTGGATTTTTGGTTCTAAATCTCATGGGTTATGAATAAGAAGTGTGATCTAAAAAGGTGTCTTTTTTTCGTCAAAAGGACGTGTCTTTTCATGTCGAATTGATGTGTTTTTTCGTGTCAAACGAATGTATCTTTTCAAGTCGAACTGATGTGTCTTTTCGTGTCGAACGAATGTGTCTTTTCATGTTGAACTGATATGTCTTCTTGTGTCGAACGAATATGTTGTTTCGTCGACGAAAAGATGTATTTTGAATCATGACCTTACGTTTTCTATAAATATATAGAGAGTCAAAATTTTAGTTGAGTTTTCTTTTTCTATGTATTGTGCATCCATACCCTAGTATTAGATAGTGTGATTCGTCAGACATTAAGTTGTGTTCGTCCGGGCTCTTGATTGATAATATCATCATTCTTGAGACGTAATCTGTTCTATCTTGGGAGACTATTGTTCATCAACCTTCGACATCAATAGAGGGAACCAATTGTCTTAAAGAGACAATATCTGTTGGGCTCGAATTTATCTACATATTGACATCTCTTTTATATATCCTGCGAGTTCGTTCCTTATTTCTTCTTGCACTTTAATTGTAGATTTAATTATAGCATTTTCGTTGTATGGATTCAAATCTCTTGGTGATTATTCACCTCTCTCTTCAACAACATAGATTAAAAACTAGATATATCTCTTCAAATACTTAAGTAAAAGAAAATCTAACATTTATATAATATAAGCATACAAAATGAGATAAGTTCAATTTACAACGAACATGCTATTTATATTAGATACACTCATAATTAATATAATTGAATATAAGACAATTAATTATGATATTTTTAATGTTATTTTGGTTAGCTACCCTTTATGTTAATTGAGAATTGGTAGGGATTTTTATTTTACTAAAGCGCCATTTGGAATTGTGTTATATTCAGGGGACCACCGACTTATATGTAATAGTGTATAAATAAAAAAGTTGGAAGTTTGGGGCAAGATGGCTTCTCAATGTTCCCCTGCCTATTCCACTATTACTCTGCTGGGTTATATTATTTATTCTTTTAAAATAAGTTTTAAAATTCATAAAGAATTAAAATATAATAATGAATAATAAAAAAAATTAAAACAAGATAGTTTATTATCAATAATATCTAAAATTGTAAGTCACCATCTTTCTCTTTCATACTTTATTTTTTCAGCTTATTCGATGCTTATTTCGTGATTTTCAAAACAACAAGCAAGATATCAACTTTTATGAAAACAAAATATTAACAGAGGGTTCAAGTAGCAACAAATTTAAAATAAATATATGAACAATTGAAATTAAAAAATAGCAACTTACATCATCAACTTTTAATCAGACCAGAATTATCATCAACTTCTATATTTGGAGAATATTAATAATTATAATAAAATATTGTTAGTAACTTATGGATAATTCTGATAAGGAGTGGGACGATCGTCCTTTTAGATTTTTCCCTGGTTGGCAAGATCATGATAAGTTTTTTCCTTTCTTTAAGGAGAATTGGCATTCGAGTCTCAAGACAGTAGATAATTTTCAGTATCTTACTTCGGCTCTTAAGGTGTGGAATAAGGAGGTCTATGGGAATGTTTTCAATAAAAAGAAGAATTTGATGGCCAGAATAAATGGGGTGCAACAAAGACTAATAGCTCATCCTTGCTTCAGATTGGAGAAATTGCAGAAGAAATTACAAGGGCAATTAGACAAAGTGCTGGATCAGGAAGAAGAGTTGTGGTTTCAGAAGGCTCGGACAAAGTGGGTGGAGGATGGTGATAGAAACACTAAATATTACCATTCTAAAACAGTTAGCAGGCGAAGGAAAAATAAAATAGTGGAACTGAAAGATAATAATGGGCGTTGGGTGAGAAATGAAGATACTTTGAAAGACTTGGTGCAAAATTATTATCGTAATCTATTTCTAAAGGATAGGAGCGAGAGAATTTGGCACTACTCACAATAGGTGGTCGAAACTTGAAGCCATGGAAATTGAGTTACTTCAAAAGCCAGAGGTTCCTAAGGAGGTTAAAAATGTTATGTTTATGATGAAAGGAAACAAAGCTCCTGGCGAAGATGGCTATCATCTGTGCTTTTTTCATAAAAATTGGGAGGTAGTTGGTAAGTCAGTGACGGAAGACGTTATTCGTTATATGCAGTTCCCTGCTTTGGTTAAGGAGATTAATAAAACTCTGGAGGTTCTCATTCCGAAGATTCATAAACCTGAATTGATAAGTCAATTGAGACCAATTTCTCTGGATAATACTATTTATAAAGTGATTAGTAAGGTTATTGTTAACCGCTTGAAGCCTCTTATAGCTAAGTTGGTATCCCCCAACCAGGTAAGTTTTGTGCCTGGTAGACAGATACAGGATAATATAATAGTTGCTCAAGAGTTAATTCATTCTATGCATCGTATGAAAGGGAATAAATGTTATATGTCCCTTAAAATTGATCTGGAGAAAGCCTATGATAGGCTTAATTGGCAATTCATCCGGAAGGTTTTAGAGGAAATTGAGATTCCTCAGCATATGGTTAACTTAATTTCTGAGTGCGTCTCTTCTACGGAATTTAATATCTTGTGGAATGAGGCAAAAACTGATAGTTTCCATGCGTCTAGAGGTATTTGTCAAGGTGATCCAATCTCTCCTTACATCTCCTTACCTCTTTGTTCTTTGCATAGAAAAACTCTCTCATATAATTGCAGATTTGGTAAATGATAGGAAATGGAAACCCATCAAGGCAGGAAGACGAGGTCCTCTAATCTTTCATCTCATGTTTGCTGATGACTTAGTCCTATTTGCTGAAGCTGATGAAGAGCAAATTAGGATTATTATGAATTGTCTCCAATTGTTTGGTGTAATTTCAGGGCAAAATGTGAATGCTGCCAAGTCACTGATTTATTTCTCTAGGAACACTCCTCAATCAAAGGCAGATGCTATTTCTCATATTTGTGGCTTCAAGCAGGAAAAACAGATTGGGAGATATTTAGGGTCGAGAATGAAGCATGGCAGAACAACTATCAACCATTATTCTAACATTCTGGATAAGGTGCATAATAGGCTTAATGGCTGGAATAGTCAGTGCTTGTCCTTTGCTGGTCGTGTTACGTTAGCAGATTCTGTTATTTCAGCCATTCCTATTTTCAACATGCAACATGGGTTACTCCCTAAGACCATTTGTAAGGAGATTGAGAAATTGGAGCGTGGATTTATTTGGGGTGATAATAATAATGATCGTAAATTGCATTTAGTAGCGTGGGAAGACATGTGTAAGCCTAAGGCAATAGGGGGACTGGGTCTTCGAAATTTATATTCCCATAATATGGCATTTATGTATAAATTGGCTTGGCAGATCATCAATGATAAGGATTCGCTTTGGATCAAAATTTTGGTGGCTAAGTATGGCCGTAACATGGACCTGCGTAGGAATATTGTAGTTAAGAACTTTGATTCAAGTCTTTGGAAGAGCCTCGGATATATTTGGAGTGATTTTCTCAAGAATATGAAGTGGGAGATTGGATCGGGGAATAATATTTTATTCTGGACATATAAGTGGATTAATGCCAATGATTCTCTTATTGATTTGGCTCGGAGTTTGCCTAATGTAGAAGAGCTGGAAAAAAAAGTTTTTGATTATATGTCTCCTTTGAATATGTGCTGGGAGTTGGATCATCTTAGTCAATTTCTAGATGAGGATGTTATCTCTAAAATTCAAGCGATTTTGCCTCCAGGAAGGGTAGAGGAAGAGGATAGTCTTATTTGGAATATTCATCCTGGGCAGCACTCCATTGTTAAATCTGCTTACCATTCCATCATTAACTCCCATTCATTTCCAAGGGATCTTCTTTGGAAAAGGATTTGGAATTGGAAGGGGCCTCAAAGGGTGAAAACTTTCATGTGGACCTCAGCTCGTGAAAAGCTTTCCACTAAAAGTAGGATCAGTTCTTGGACACAGTCTGATAATTTTTGTTAAACGTAGATCATCGCCGTTAGGTCTTACGGATTCTCTTCAAAGAGCAATAAGGTTGCAGGAATAGCTCTGAATCTCATCTTCATGTTCTGCGAGATTGTGATATAGCCAAAGCTGTTTGGTCCAGGTGTGTTAATCGTTCAAGAACCAGTTATTTTTTCAGCTTGATTTCAATGATTAGTTTCGTAGGAATGTTTTAGAGAATTAGGGTACCAGTAATGACATAAAGAATTGGAATGATTTATTCTTTGTTGGTTGCTGGTTATTATGGAGTTGGAGAAATAAAGGGGTGCATGATCCCAACTTTAGGTATCCTCATGAGCCATTTAGAGTGATTTATGAATGTTCAAAATCGTTCAAATGGCGTTCTGATGTCCATGATACCTATCACATTGCTGAAAGCTTGAATCGTAGCTGTGTTAAATGGATTGCTCCTAACCAAGGATCGATTAAGTTAAATGTTGATGGTGCTTGTCAAGATAATGGTCGAAAGGCTGGTTGCGGTGGTATCCTTCGGGATACGTTAGGTTCCTGTTTAGGTGCCTTTTCATATAAAATTGGTTCTTGTGATCCCATGGAAGCTGAAATTTGAAGTTTTTTTAAAGGCTTAGAATTTGCTTGGAATGCAGGGGTATCTAATCTTATTGTGGAGGGAGATAACTTGTCCATTGTCAATCATTTTCATAATCCTGATCCTAGACGTCCTGAATCCCATCTAATGAAGAGTATAATATCCTGGCTGAATAGAGATTGGAGGGTTTGTTTCCAACATACCCTAAGAGAAGCTAATACCTGTGCTGATTGGCTTGCTCATGAGGCTATTATCCAAGATGTTGTTTTCTGTCAGTATACTTCTATTCCTTCTCAGTTAGAAAGGCTTTTAGCCTTAGATAATATAGGAGTTCCTACAGCTCCTATTTAGTTCATTTTTGTTTTGTAGTTTTTTCTTTTCTTCTTTTTTCTTTCTTCTGGGCGTTCAACCCTCATCTTGTATTAAAAAAAATATACAAGTAGAATAAAGTAAATTACCTATCTCTGTCTTTACAAATTCTTCTATAAACTCTCCTAAATCATTGAAAAAATGAATGGACCAGAACCAATTTTAATAAATATGCAGAATAATAAATAATAAATACAAGATACATTGGATCAGTTTAGATTTGATCGGTTTTCACCAATCAAATCGAAAACTGATCCAATCCAATTAAAATATGCTGTTTTTTTTTTTTTTGAATTTTTGGTTTTCAGTTTTTCGATTCGGTCATCGCGGTTTGAATCGATTGATAAATACTCCTAATATATATGTGAAAAGATCCGTTTACAAACTTTTTTTACAAATTACACTAAGTATGACCGGTCATACACTCTTGATTAGTATATGACCGGTCATACTTAGTGTAATTTGTAAAAGTTTATAAACAAAAAATTTGTAAATATAACATTTGCCTCTATACAGGCAAACTTTTTGTTTGTAAATATATTATACAAAACCTTAAGTTTCTCTTCTTAAATCTTCAAAACATAATGGGTTTTCAAAGCATCGCATTTAAATACAAAGCAATTTCATAAGAATATTTCAGTCTCTAAAAATTTCAAGAAAAATGTTGACTTACATGAAATTTTTTACACAAAACAAGTTTATTTCACATCCTTGATTAAAAGCAAAGCATCCATCATCATGTTGTGTTATTTGTCCCTTCAATTGTTTAGCGCCGCTAACTCAATGAAATTCATAACAATAAAAGCAACGCATCCATTTTAAATTTCCAACTGACATGTAAGATATTGAAACAAGCATTTATTGTTGAGAGGAGTACAGACTACTTACTGCTCCTCATTTTACAAACACTTTCTTCGTCGAAGGAAGAAAAGACAGAGAGAGAGAGAGCGAGCGAGCATGATCAAGGAGAAAATCCTTAAAACTAATTAAGAGATGCATATTGAAGGAGCTCCACATCACGTTCAAATATGGCCAAGTCTTGCTCATCCATATTCACAAGCGCTACAATCCCATTCCCATCTTTTGTATCCATCAAAACTACACTATTCTTCACTGGAGAACCAATACTTGTCACCCATATTGGCTTACCCCACCCAAAGTCCACTTCATAGGTTGGGAGCCTACACCAGCTCGCAAAGAAAAACATAGCTAAAGGCTTCACCTGGTTAGAAGCATTTGAACTTGTTTCTTTTGGTTTTGGTAAAGAAGTAGCTTGTTTTAAGAACTCACACACAAATGAAAAATCCCCAAAGTTTTTCACATTTTTGTCACAAAACTCTGATAACCCTTCTCTCATTTTGCTCACCAAATCATGCAACTCTGCTTCCCCTGTGTCACAGGACACAGGAAAGGACCAAACCCAGTTACCTATAGACTTATCAGGAAGTGGAGGAACCATTCTTCTGCGGAGGTTTGCAGCAACTCGCAAAAGTGTGTTGTTATTTAATCTCAAAGCAGAAACTGCACGCTTGTAAATTAGTGCAATAACAACTTCAACACGTGAAGGGTTTTCCACCTTATTGTGAGATGAAACCATTGCCTTGAGGGACTCGATCTTCGAGGCTTCAAACACAACCCTTCTGCATACAGTGTTTCGTAACATAAACAGAGTTTCAGGTAAATCTGGTAAATCCCCATGTGGGAATAATGAAGCTCCAGCATCAAGCACAGGGGAGGGTATTAATAACTCTCCTTCTTCATCACTAGATTTTCGGTTCATGATGGCCCAGTCATTGACAAAGTTGAAAAGAGCGGAAGCATCACCAACTTTGTGAGACATACACACGCTGATAGCTATTCCTCCACATTCGAAAGAGTTGATTTGAATGGCAACTATACTTGCACTTGAACCCATGTCCTTCCACTGCAATTCATCTGGGAACAAAGGGTTCAATATTGCTTCATTAATGGGGTTGTGGAGGATCTCAGATAGCTTGCTTCTGATCCTTGTGACCAGCAATAACACCCCTTGGTCGTTGCAATCAATGGAAGTTTTATCTCTGAACCTACCAGCAAGAAGGTAGTATATGGATAGAACTTCAGATAAGGATTTCTTGAGCATTGATATTTTGGATCCTTGGTTATTATCATCATTTTCAGAGCCCTCGTTTGTGTAGAAGTAAACTACTGGCACGTAGTTACGAGCAACTATATGATCTATGAAAGAGAGGGGATGGATTCTGTGGTGAGAAGGTGTAGGTGTAGAGGGTTTGATGAATTCTCTGGATATTAATTCCATTTCCATGTTTCACTCTCTTGCTGATATCTTTCCTTTGTGATTAGTGTGTTATCACTCGTTCATTGCCTATCTCTATATATATACATTTGAAACGCCATCAAAATACCAAATTAATCAACAAATGAAAAAGCTTTTCCATGGGTCACAACTCACAAGATGTGTTTGAAGCAGAATTTAAAAGATTAGTTAGTCAATTTTTACCATTAAATTAAGGAAAAAATATTTACGCTGTTGCATATGATATACTTTTTGGAACGAATACACAGTCAAATATATTTTTCGAAATACATAGTTAAATTTTTATAAACAAACTCTATTGCATGGGACCCACTATTATTTTTATGGGACCCACTCTTTTATTTGTGAGAGTGACAAACCCACTTTTTCTACAGCAATTGTAGAAAATTTAAACCCTTAAATTAATCAAGAACCTTTTCGCTATATTCCAATTAACTTCGATAATTTTGAAGAAAAAAATTATTTTTATAGGTGTTTGAAAATAACTATGATTAAGCCCGAAAAAATGGACTAGTGATGAGAGATTTTAATAGTTTACATAAATTTAAGAAAAATTGTGTGTCATTTTAAATGACACATCTTATATCTTTTCACTCTCACTAAGAGGTGGGACCTACATTTTTTAAATTTTTCCCGCGCATTCTCTCTCCCATGATTTATCTCTTTCTCTCACTTAAAATGACATAATTTTACGTTCTTCAAAATGATACACACTTTCTCTCATAAATTTATTGGTTGGAATTTCAATGTCACCGTTATATGATAAAAACTTGGAATTATATTCTAATGATGCTACATATATAAAACAAATTATGAGCCATTAGAATTAGTTTAGTAACGAGGGATTTGAGTAATATGCATGAAGTTATCGTTTCAAGACATCATGCCATCATTCGATAAAACAAATTATGAACCTTTATATAATATAGCTTAAGTTCTCAAAAGTTTGGTCCTTAACAGTTCAAGTTTTTAAATGTACCTATATAAAATGGACAATACTCTAGCATGAAAAAAGTGTTGAAAATATAAAATCAATCCTGACCTTTCATTTAACAGTTTAAATAGCCATGATTCAAGTTCTGCAAATGGAAAAAACAGTTTTCGGAGAGCCATCCATGCTTTAGGATTCGACAATGCTTAAACCGAACTAATTTGAACAGTGGCGGAGTCACGTTGAAACCAGCAAGTGCCTTAGCACTAGCTGATTTTAAAAAATGAAGAGTTTTCTGGATGGAAAAAAATGAAGAGTTTTCTGGATGGAAGCTTGTTGTGGGTAATAATGGCAGAGCAACATTGGCACCGGCTGAAAGTGGCGAGAGAATACGAAGATGAGAGAGTGGAGCAAATGAGTAAATGGGTACGTGAAAAGCACAAGACTTTGGTTTGGGAGAAAATATGGTAGGTGGGCAAAGGTCACTCGGTCACATTGGCACTGTAAAGCTTTACTGGGATTTTGTCACTTTCTGTTGTTTTTCCTTTTTTATTTTTTAAAGCAATAATAAAAATAAAAAATAATAATAAAGAATATTTTTAATTTTTGGTGATGCTGTCACTGTTCCCTGTTCCGTTTTATGTATTAATTTTTTTTTTTTGGCACTGCCTGATTTTTGCTTACTGTTCCGCCACTGAATCCGAATGATGATCCAATTAGTAGAAATATTAAAAAAAAAAAAAAAAAGTCACGACCAACCATCATATAGCCGCACCATAAAATACTTCAATTTTTCTGTGTATTGTGAAGAGCATGAGCTCAAGAGAGTCACTTTATCGTGTAAAGATTGGGCAAAACAACTTTAATTCAATAGTTAAGAAATCGATTTAGTAAAACAACATTTCAATAAAAGATATTAATAAAAAATCTAACAAGATAATGATATGCATAAATTATCTTATATCATAATTAAATAAATTGATGAAGTGATTATGTGTATTAAAAAGTAGAGAGATTATATTTACTATCTCTTTTTTTTATTATCTTTTATTATCAAATCTTAACCGTTGATTTTCGTCAATCTAATGGTTATAATTTATTGGGTCATACTTATTAATTAATTATTAATTTTCAATAAATTATAATCGTTAGATTAGCGAAAATCAACGGTTAAGATTTGATAGTAAGAGGTAGTAAGAAAAAGAAGTAGTAAGTATAATATCTCCCATTAAAAAAAAACCTTACCTCATATAAACTAATGTTAATATATATAGAATTTTAGTAATAGAAGAATGCAAAATCTATAAAAATTTGATTGATTGCTTATTTTTTTCCATTATAATTATAAAAATTTCATAATGCTTTTATCATATTTCTAGTTTTTATAATTCCGTGAAGAAAATAAAAATATATTATTATTATTATTATTATTTAATAAAATTTTAAACATAAAATAAAAATAATACATCAATTTCTTAAAAATAATAATTACGATAGTCCAATATTCCTAATGGTTCAACATTGCAGTACACTTTTAACTAAATGTTAGTTTACTTATTTTATTTGTTCATTTCAAAATAAGGAAAAATAATAAGGTTTAAAATATCAAATGATTATCTAACAACTACGATTTTTTTAGAAACAACCATGTCAAATGAATACATTTAGTACTGTCCTTTATTTAAGTTACTATCGATGATACGTAATTGACAAATGAATATCTTATTTTATGTATCCTTCTTGCTTAAGTATTGCCTTTTTCAAATGGCAAAAAATCTCTTCAAAGAATCCTCGGTTGCTGGAACATGTACTCTAGTATGGTGACAGGCAATAAATCTATTAAGAGATATAATAAAATAATTTATGAACCTCTTTTCCATGGTTTTAAATTTTTTGGAGAATTAGTAGTGTGAATATGATATAAAAATTTATAACCAAGTGATGTAGAGTTCAATTTTTATCGTTCATCGAATAAAATTTGGGTTTAAACACAAAGTAAGGAAAACTAAAAACTAAAAATAAAATAATAATGTTTACCGAATAATAATAATAATGGGCAGTACGCACTGCATAAAATTGTCTGCCCGATCCGAGGATAATCTTCGCATGAAATTGTTAATCTTCTTAATTTATTATAAGACGAAAATCTCGATTATACATATGAATTATTGCACTAATACACTCAAATTTTAAATACTTTCGTGGACCACATAATGAATTAAAATTGAGCAAAAACAAAATTGCTGATGATTAGAAAATTGGAGTAGTTATCACTTGGACTGCTGATATGTTAAAATAAATAAATAAAATTTAAGGTTCAATTTAAAATAAGAATTTAGCTCAGTGAAAGCTCTGTAATAATAAAGGGCAAAACACGATGATGCTTATGCATTATAACACTAACAAGCCAGTCCATAAGTTTTTTTATTTTATGGACCACATAATGAATAAAAATCTAGCAGAACAAAATTCGCTGATGCTTGGAAATTTGGAGTAGTTGCCACTTAGCTATCTTATTAACAATATAATAAAAAAATTTAATAATCAGTTTGAGGACTTACAAAAAAAATTACGTATATATATATATAAGTTTACATTTCTGTTGTTGTACGTGCAGTAATTAAATACTTGTCATATATATACTTGAAAGCATTAAATGCGGGAAATTATAACCATACAAAATATGAAAGCATTAAATATGGGGAATCATAACAATATACATGTCGTTGTTGTACGTAAAGCGGCTGCAAAAATAATTTTATCATATATATATATATATTATTTAAGACTTTGGTTTATTTTTTTCGGAAACAATCCATGTAGGTTATTTAACACTTAACAATGTCACAGAAGATTAAATATAACAAAACTATCATCTAACTCCAAAGAAAAATAGTAGAATACTAGTAACACACGAAAATTAACTACCAAACAAAGATTTTTTTAAAAGAGTCAAATTCTAATTTAGCCTATTCTTTTAGGCACCTATTAAACTTTATTAAGTAGCCAATAAGTATAACTTCAACTTGTTACCAAAAAAAATAAGTATTACTTCAACTGCTAGGATGGAACTCCCTCAAAAGTTTTGGTTTTGATTCTTCCTAGTGATCTTCATTGGGGGTTCATATGCCTACAGTCTACACCCTTATTGTAGCTTATGATATATCTCGATCTGTCTTCTTTAAAACTTATTGTCAAACCAAAAAATACCATTCCCACTTAAAAGCCATCAAATCAATGCTAATTCCTCAAGGGAAGCATCAACTCTACACTGAAACGAGCGACAAACATTCATTTCTGGAACACTGATCATTTTGTCACTGGCAAAAAAAAATACAAAAATGTCATGTTAACAGTAAATTTTATCAACATGTCACGTGACAGATTTCGCTACATTGTGTAGCGAAATATGTGTGCAAATAATTCGCTACACGGTGTAGCAAAATATGCCACGTCAAAACCAAAAAATGCCACGTGTCAAACAAGGAGAATTTCGCTACCCAGTGTAACGAAATTCTCCCTGTCTGACATGTGGCATTTTGGGTTCTGTGCATTCTGACGTGGCATATTTCGCTACACTGTGTAGCGAATTATTTGCACACATATTTCGCTACACAGTGTAGCGAAATATGTCACGTGACATTTTGGCAAAATTTACTGTTGGCGTGGCATTTTGGTATTTTTTTTTTGCCAACAATGGCACTTTGGTCACTATTCCTTCATTTCTCCTAAAGCTTTTGGCATACTAAGCCACTACATTTAATCTAGTGGTAAGTAATTTAGACAGGTTGTATTAGGTTATATATTTAATCACACTTGTATAATAATAATAATAAAAAATTGTTGACATACACGTGTCAATTGACAAGGAGAATGGCAACTTGGTGTTAAGTCCGTAGCTTGCATGCTGTTCAACCCGTAAGTTACCCATAATAGGATTCACTCCCTTAAAATATTTAGTTAGATATAGAAAATGTTCCAAATTAATCACATCCTAACTTGACACTCCATTTCTAGAATTTCCTTTTGTTTCTTTACTTCCAAATTCCCCAAGTACAGTCCAATATACGTTGAACAGATGAAAATCTTGTGTACGTATAGAACAACAGGCCACCACTACTTCACCTTATATCAATAATGCCCTTAGTCCTATTATCTAGGGAAGTTCTCACTTTCCACAAGGCTTAATAATTAGTAAAAATTGAGGTAATTACCAATCTTGGTTTATTTCATCCCTTTTATCCTCGCAACAATAACTAAAGTGCCACATTTTTTACAATTTTTTATTCAAATGTCGTGCAAACAAATATTTTTTATCAGATTGTCATGCATTCGTTATGACTGGTAGCAAATTTGGTTAGGCCACAAGTCACATTCATATTAGTGTACATGTACGAAGTTCACTATCATTGATAGCTTACTTAGTCCAGTCAGCTTTTTCTGCAAAAGTATATCACGTGTCAGAAATCATAGGCTAACCAAGTTCGCTACCAATCCTAGCGAACTTCAATACATGACAATCCGGTAAAAAATACTATTCGCGCATAGTATTTGGGTAAAAAATTAAAAAAAAAGGTGACACTTTGGTTACTATTCCTTTATCCTCATTACCCCTCTACAGACTGCATCTAATCTAACCGACAAATAGAATAAATTTTGACCTTGCTAACATGCCTTGCTATCACAACACTAACACAACAATGAAAAAATTAACTAGCCCTTCAAGTTTAGCAATCTAAAATATTATCAGTATCCATCTGTTTAGTGAATTACAATTATTAGATAAAACAAACAAATTCTACAGTGATGAATGAATAATATGGGCCAAGCTACATCAACTGTAGCAAGTAGATCTGACACCATGTCTCAACTTCCATTTATATACTCTTCACTTAGCCCATTACCAACCAATGCGGGACTCATCACACTTGAATATCCCAACAATTAAGTGACCTGAATAAGTTTGCAGATATCATCTGGATAACTTCTTGCATAACAGTTTCATTAAATTTCCCATTCACAGAAGTAGCATATTCCACCAGCTCAGGCAATGTCAATTTTTTGATTTCTTTTTCCTTTATATTCTCTGTTGAGTCGGTGAAGTCAAACACTGCACAACACAAATCCAGT
Organism: Gastrolobium bilobum; assembly: GCF_033153095.1. Taxonomy (NCBI): domain Eukaryota; kingdom Viridiplantae; phylum Streptophyta; class Magnoliopsida; order Fabales; family Fabaceae; genus Gastrolobium; species Gastrolobium bilobum. The sequence goes on from NW_026896101.1 coordinate 154,294, forward strand.
TTTCTGATAAATACGCTTTGCTTCTCAGAGTTGGGAACATACCTAAAACTAGGCAACGCTTTAAAAGGAACCCGTAAACATAACTAAAATCCATTTCAAGTCAATACATAAACAGACCCAAAGAAGCTGCACAAATAGAAACACCAATAATAGGTATTACCCATGGCCATTCCCAGATAATAATTGAGAGAATAGCCGTAAGCATTAACCAAAGCATCAAAGAAGAAACGCTTGTTCTGAAACATCATCCTCACAGAAAATTAGGGAAGACCCTTTTGCCTAAAGATAAATCATGCACCTGACCTCTGAGCCCCAACTCAGAGAGAAACTAAGAGAGCATTGAGCTGTAACTTTTCAAGGGCAAATTTTTTTTTTCTTGTTTATGATCATTAGAAATGGATATTGTTACAGTATCAACTTAAGAAAGTTTTGAAAGGCATGTTCACCTCTTTGCAAACTTGCAGTTGAACCTTCAGGTTAATGGCGGTTAGGTGAGCTGCATATGCCTTTGATCCAGAACACCAACGTTGTACTTGTTTATTAACATGGTATCATTGTATGGGACACAACACACCCGTGTAAGAACAAAAGTTATTATAGTAAGTTAAAACCTTGCTTAGTAGACCAATTTGGGGTTGATTCAAATGACAGGTGCTTGATTCGGCATTAAGTAAGGTTTGGGTTTAAGTCCATAGGAATGCAAAAAAAAAAAAAAAAATTGTGGAAGCATTAGCATGACATAGAAATTCTTAGCTCGATTAAAATTGTTCTCCAAGAGAATACTTATAGTTTTGTTGAATATAATGAACAAGGAGATTTATAAATAATCTGTGTGTCTCAATTACAGCAGAAAGTCTATTATATAACTTAAAAGAAAGAAAATATAAAGAGTTATATATGATATGAGACTTCTATACTACTATTCTAAACTATTATTTACAATACTCTCCCTCAAATTGGAGCATATAGATCATATGCACCAAGCTTGTTACATAAGTGATCTATCCTAGGCCCTCTCAAAGACTTAGTGAAAACATTAGCTAATTGATTAGTTGAGTTAACAAAACTAATGACTATATCTCCAGAGAGGACTTTTTCTCTAATAAAATGACAATCTATCTCAATGTGCTTGGTCTTTTCATGAAACACTGGATTGGAAGCAATATGTAAAGCAGCTTGATTATCGTAAATTAGAGATGATGTGCCAATGTCTCCAAATTTGAGTTCCTTCAATAGTTGTTTTAACCAGATAAGTTCACAAGTGGTTGTGGCCATGGAGCGATATTCAGCTTCAGCACTTGATCTGGCAACTACACTTTGTTTCTTGCTTTTCCAAGAAACCAAGTTACCTCCAAGGAATACACAATACCCAGATGTGGATCTTCTATCACTGGGGGAACCTGCCCAATCAGCATCTGAGTATCCCTCAACTCTGGTATGACCTTTGTTTTTATAGAGGAGACCTTTACCTGGAGCATTCTTGATGTACTTGAGGATACGGATCACTGTTTTCCAATGATCTTCACAAGGAGAATTCAAGAACTGACTTACTACACTGACTGCAAATGAGATGTCTGGTTGAGTAACTGTAAGATAATTTAGCTTCCCAACCAATCTTCTATACCGTTCTGGATCTGAAAATAGCTCCCCCTGATTTGGCATAAGCTTGACATTTGGATCCATAGGGGTATCGACGAGCTTAGCATTCAACAAAGTTGTCTCCTCTAGAATGTCCATAGCATATTTCCTCTGAGATATCACAATACCATCCTTGGATTGAGCCACTTCAATTCTCAAGAAATATTGTAGTCTTCCGAGATTCTTTGTGTGAAAATGATGACTGAGATGTTGTTTTAACTGAGTAATGCCTTGATGGTCATCACCTGTAATGACAATGTCATCAACATATACCATCAAATAAATGAATCCAGAGTCTGAGTGGCGATAAAAGGTTGAGTGATCCGAGTCATACCAAATTGTTGGACAATGGTGTTAAACCTCTCAAACCAAGCTCGTAGAGACTGTTTGAGACCATACAAGGATTTGCGGAGTCGACAAACTAGACTGGACTCCCCCTGAGCAACAAATCCAGGAGGTTGCTCCATATAAACTTCTTCCGCAAGATCACCATTGAGGAAAGCATTTTTGACATCCAATTAATAAAGGGGCCAGTGACGGATAGCAGCCATAGTAATAAAGAGGCGAACAGACGCCATTTTTGCCACAGGGAAAAATGTATCCTGATAATCTTCACCAAACACCTGAGTGTATCCCTTGGCCACCAAACGTGCTTTGAGACGATCCACTTGTCCATCAGGACCAACCTTAACAGAAAATATCCATCTACATCCAACAATAGATTTTCCAGAGGGAAGAGGAACCAGATCCCAAGTATCACTGCCATGAAGTGCACACATCTCTTCAATCATAGCCTGTCGTCATCCGGGATGGGATAATGCCTCACCTGTAGTCTTAGGAACAGATATAGAAGACAAAGAAGAACAACAAGCAAAATGTGATGGAGAAAGGCAATGATAACTCATATTTATTGAATACCTGGGTGGAAGACGAATATTACGAGTACCTTTTCGGAGAGCAATGGGTAGGTCAATGTCGGAGGGCGGGACCAAAGCCACATGAGTTGATGATGGCAGATCTGAGTCCATAGGAACCTCATCAATGTCTTGGGGTATGGTTGGATGTGACCAATGGTGATAAACCTGGAGAGAAGGATCTGGTGCTGAGACATATGTAGAATTGACAGTAGGCGGTGGTGGTGTGGAATCTGGTGCCGGAACATATTGAATTGGAACAAAGAGCAAAGGTAACTGAGTATCAATAGAGTCATCGAAAATGGAGGTGGAGCCAAAAAATGGCACAGACTCAAAGAAAGTAACATCCGCCTAGACAAAAGAGCGACAAAGACTAGGAGAGTAACACCGATAACCTTTTTGTGTCCGGGTGTAACCGAGGAACACACATTTGTGGGATTTGGCAGACAACTTGTCACGATTGGGACCGAGTTCATGGACAAAACAAGTAGAACCAAAAATACGAAGGGATAAGAAATGTAAAGGCTAATAGGAAAACAAGATAGAGTACGGTACCTGGTTACCAAGGACAGAGGAAGACATGCGATTAATGAGATAACATGCGGTGAGAACAACATCATCCCAAAAATTGGTAGGAACATTCCCATGAATTAAGAGTGTCTGAGCTGTTTAAATAAGATGATGATCTTTTCTTTCAGCAACCCCGTTTTGTTGGGGGGGTGTGCGCACATTATGTGTGGTGAAGAATGCCGTGAGAGGCCATGAATGATTGAAATGGTTGAGACTGATACTCACGAGCATTATCACTACGAAAAGTGCGGATAGGAATACCAAATTGAGTAAGAATTTCATGATAAAACTTCTGAAATATGGAGAACAACTCATAGCGATTTTCCAGTAAAAATAATCAAGTGTTTCAAGAATAATCGTCAATAAAGGTAACAAAATATCTATAACCCCGAGTTGATTCAGTACGACTGGGTCCCCAAACATCAGAGTGAACCAAACTAAAAGGAGAGGAGGCACGGCGATTGACTCTATTAGGAAAATAATTGTGAGTATGTTTCTCGAATTGACATGATTCACATTGCAAAGTAGACAGCTTGGACAAACGTGACACCATCTTCTGGAGCTTTGTAAGACTAGGATGACCCAACTGAGCGTGAATAGTGAGTGGAGAATCTAATACAGAATGAGCATGAGAGGAGCTGGAGAGCAGGTAAAGGCCGTTGGACTCAAATTCGCCGCCAATTGTCCTCCTCGAATTTCGATCCTGTAAAACAACAGAATTTTAGGTAAAATAAATGAGACAATCAAGAGAACGTATTAAACGGCTAATGGAAATGAGATTAAAGGGTGAACCAGGGACATAGAGCACATTATCAATAGAAATGGAGGGAAAGAGATGTATTGTTCCAATCCCATGAGAATGAACCTGGGAACCAATAGCCATAGTGTCAGCAGGAAAATAACCAGGGGTAGAAAGAGAGGAAAACAAAGATTTATTACCAGAAATATGATCAGAGGCACCAGAATCAAGAATCCAATGACCAAATGATGAACTTTGAGTGAAACCAACAAAGCTATTACTTGTATGCACAACAGTAGCAGTGGAACCAGGGATCTTGAGCCGAGAAATATCTTGAGGAAGGATAAATGAGCTAGAATCAGCCATGGATCAAGAACAATTCGCTGAAACAAAGATGTCGAGAACAGTAATGGAAAGAGGATAAATGCTTCAGAAGGGCCGCAACGGACTCGAAACCACAAGGTAAGGATTGATTTGAACTCGGAAGGAGAGGGCGATCCCTACGATGGAAGTCGCAAGTATGTTTCACGCGCGTGAGGGTGCGTCAGTGGAAATTTGGGTGCGGGCCTTGGATGGAAAAAACCGTCTCCTTGTGACGATCACAACTGTGGGTGGCTCGCCGAAAAAAGTGCCTGAAAAGTGATTGGTGGTGGCGGTCAACGGCGATCAAACAGTGGTCCACGGCGCTGGCAACCTCTGATGATGGTGGGTCTTGCGACGTTGGGTAGATCGGCTTCTTCTGAGTTCGTTGATGTACTTTTTGATCAAAACGGTTGCCAGAAAACTTTTCAGGTGGAGGACAGTGGTGGCAGACAGTGGCCGAAAACCGATGACGGTGACAGTTTATGGAAAGATTTTTACTCGATTGACAGTGGGTCTACCGGAAAAATGTGAATCTTGTTAGGCTCTAGATACTATGTTGAATATCAGGAACAATGAGATTTATAAGTAATTCGTGTCTCAACTACACAGCGGAGAGTCTATTATATAACTTAGAAAGAAAATACAAAGAGATATACATAATATGAGACTTCTATACTACTATTCTAAACTATTATTTACAACAAGTTTATATATAAAAAAAATTGTTTAATAGTATGATCCTAGTAGGACATAGAAACATGAATCGCATATAAAAAAAAATGGATGATTTGCTCATAAATAATTAAAATCCTCCCGCGTGTATTAACTAATACATTAGACGATTCACTCTCATTTTTTTATTTTTTGGTTATTTCCAACCTCGTTAGGAGCCACACAGCACAAATACAAGTCAATTGATACAAAGAGATTGATTTACATGAAACCTAATGGCTCCGAAGCCTAAACTCGGGTCGTCGGGGTCGCAGCCTGCGCCTCCTCCTCCCCTCGAAGATCTCTTCTCCACACTCAACAGACACATTCAGGCTTCCGCTTTCGACAATGCCGTCAAACTCACAGATCAGAGTCCGTCTATTTCACACTCTTCTTCTTAAATCCCTTTTATTTCTTCTTATCTATATTTACATATATATGTATCCCTTAATATTCCTTTGTTTTTCATCCCAAAATTGTTCGCATCGCAGTTCTCGCAGTTGCACCTGGCGATGAAGACGCGCTCCGATGCAAGGTCGTGGCTCTTATCAAACATGAACGCTTCGACGATGCACTATCCGCCATTCAATCTTCTCGGACGCCGCCCGATGATTTTCATTTCCTTAAGGTCCGTCCGTGAATATCGTTTTTTATTTTTATTTTCGGCTGAAAAAATTAAGACAGTGTATTTTTATTTTATTTTTTATTAATTGAAGTTTAGATTATCCCTGGTTAGGAGAGACCATCAATCTCACTGAGGATTTATAGTAGGATTACATATCCCTTACCATAGGTTGCCCTAGAATTGAACCCCTGTCCTGGCTTTGCAGAACAATTTGCCACTTTTGTTTCAAGTTACATGTGTGAGTATTATTATTCCAAGGATTTTCCTTTTCTTTTTCTGGTGAATTCTATAATTATCTACCTTATTACCATTCTTCCTGCTGGGTCAATCTAAGTTGAAGAAACAAGTTTTGGAACTATTCTGGTTGCAAGAAAGGTTGATTTTCTGGATACTGGATGGAAAAGGCAAGAAGCATTTTAGGAACTGAGGAATGAGGATTTAAGTTACTGGAGTAGAAAAGCGGTTTACAGTCGAAATAGAGGGAGAAAAAGGAGTGGCAGTGCAGATTATCCTTAGTGCGATTGTAAGAGTGAACATTGTGACCGCAAGAGATTCATCCGAAGAAGGCAGGAAAGAGCTGTAGGCTACATACCTCAGGATCAAAGATTCAAGTACTTATTAAGTTATTATGAAATCTTCGTAGTCCTAACTTTCAATTTTTGACTTGTTTATGAACTTGGAAGTTTTCTGCTGCTATACGTTGGACTTTAATTTATCAACCACTTTTTCCAACCTGGGTGTGTTATTTGGATTGTTAGATGATTGAGATTACAAATAACTGAACTTCAAACTGAAGAAAAAGGTAGATAGAATTTTAGGTAATTTGTTTATTTTTTGTGTATGTTCTCGTTGGATGTACATGTTTTTCATTTCCTTGGGCAACTTAAGTTGGTTGTGTTAGTTGTATCAATATGTCATCGTGTCAGTATAATTTGTTTATATTTTTTCTGTAAGTCCAAGTCCACATACAGGCTACATTGTTTTTAAAAGAAAACTATGCAGACCCCATTGTTTTGAAAGTTTCATGCTGTTGAGCATTTACATATTTCACAGTGAACTTTGTTAGAGTTCATCATGCAATTGCTTTGTACATGATCTAATGGAACATGTATATGCTTACCATTGATTGTTCCTTTTTACTTTGCTGTTTCTAAATAGGCATACTGCTTATACAAACATAACAAGTTGGATGAAGCTTTGGGGTCTTTGAAAAGACAAGAGAGAAGTGATGAAAGTATGCTATTGGAGTCTCAGATTTTGTATCGTCTTGGGAAAATGGATGCTTGCATCGATATCTACCAGAAGCTCCAAAAATCCAAGCTTGATAGCTTGGAAATAAATACTGTTGCTGCCCTAGTTATGGCTGGGAGGTCATCTGAAGTGCCAGGAATGCTGGATTCACTTCGGGTTAAAGCAACTAGCAGCTATGAATTGGCATACAATACTGCTTGTTCTTTAATTGAAAGGAAGAAGTACACAGATGCAGAACAACTCTTATTGTCGGGCCGAAGGTGATATCCTATTTTGATTGTGGAAATCATGATATTGAGCAAATTAACCTCAACAGTTTCATCAGGAATATGTAACATTATAGAATAACCATCATTTTTTTAAATCTCTGTGGTGTGTAATTTTATCTACTGCACTTCTTGAGTATGGTTTGAGATGGCATTAAATAAGCATATTAGTATCTTTAGAAAAATATTTTATATAGCTTTTGTATATGAATTTTATGTACTTGTGAGTTATGGTACAAACTTAAATCATTTGACCTTTGAACAATAGTAATAGGCCCTTTATGGTCGGAGTTCACAGGAACATAAATTCATGAATTAAAGAGCATGACGAGAATTTCTCAATTCCCCTGTTAAGGGTCTGAGGTCATTGGCCTCCATTTGTGTGGGTTTTGGATAGTAGACTTTTGATCCTTCATTTTGAAGGTTGGGGACTTATATTCTACTGTAGAATATTAGCATCTTCCAGAGAGAAAGAGGAGCCCTTGAGTCCCTTGCTGAATCAGGTGTTAGTCTTTCTCATGTTCGAGGTCTCGGAAGTGTGATTGGAATGTAGGGTGTGAGTATCCTATCTAAGTCCCACATTTGAAAATAATATATAAAGGACCGTATGAGATGGAGGGATCCATGAATCTAATATCTCATGGTATTAGGTTGAGATGTGGTGTTAGCTTCTCTGGTGTGGTTTCTCATTAAGTTCATTGGAGTCAGATATCGCTGGTGTTTCTCAATACATTTGACCCTAACAAGACATCAAAGCTGATGGTTCATCTTGGACGAGTATTGGAGAAATGGTAGCTGATGAACTGCATTACAAGCCATGTGGCTTGGTGTGGGGAAGAGTGGTAACACAATAGTCAAGACTTGGCTTCTGAAAAAGTGGGCTTGGTGCTTAGGAAAAGGTGGTTGACTGATGAATACTTGAGAAAAGGCTTCTGTTCAAGGGGGAGTGTGAAGGACATACTACTGAGGCTTGTCAAAAGCATTGAAGGATGGGAAGCCAAAAAATATGATAGATAGTGTTGAGGATGAACAGATCTTGTGGGGCTACACATGTTCATTGATTGAGATGTTCAAATCAGGTGGAGTCATGGTTATGGTTGATTCAGGTTATTTGTAGTTGGTGCATGTGTAGAAGCCATAAATATTTTTTTTCTTGTTTGTGATTTTTGACAAATAAAAGTTCTTAATGGTGTTCATGGAGGTTGGCATTTGACTTGGCTTAAGGTGGAGCTGTTATAAATTTCAAAGATGGCATGACATTCGCCAATGTTGAGATTTGTTGGGAAATTGGCTCATGTATTCTGATAAGGATTGGTTTTATTTATGTTCATCCTTATTAAGCATCCTTGGTGATTTAGGAAATCTAAAGGATTTGAGAGAATCTAAATTCTGAAGGATCTTTGAAAATCTACAAGATTTGGGAAATCTATCAGAAAACCTTGAGGCTGAGGAGTTTGGGTTATCAATTAAACCAATGGCCTAGTGATTATGTGAGAGAGAGAGGAGTTCTTTGGGTTATGAGAGAGGTTGTACAAGGGTCTTTGGGTTTGGGTTTGGTTTTAAACTTAGTGATTATTCTTTTACTATTTTTTCCCTCGTGAAATTGTTTTATTTGAGAGGGCGAACCTTGAAGCAGTAATAAGGGTGCTCCTTTGTGACCGGAAGTTCTTGCATTTGATTCTAGAAAACAACCTCTTTATAAAAATGCAAGGTTAAAGCTTCTTAAATTGACCCTCTCATCTACCCTCATAAAGTTGGGTAGCCTTTGTGCACTGGGGTTTGCTCTTGCCCTTTAGGGAAGTTGTTTTATTCTCTGGAGTGTATGTAGTCATGTGGACCTGCCGAATCAAATTCTTGTGTTTCCATGTTCATATTTCATCTGTTAATTTCCTTTTTGTTTGCGTTTTGGACTCCCCTTATGGCTTAACACATTTATCATATATTCTGTGTGTTGTGGTTTGTATTTTCTGGTGCAATCACTTATTGGCTGTTCTTCCCATTTTTGGTACTCTGTATGTCTGCTTGAATGAGTATAAGTTCTGTTACACATTAGAAAAATATGTCATCTATGGTATCTTGTCCTGTTTTAAACCTGTTTAGATCTTTAGAAATTAGAACATGGTGGGGCAGAATACACTCAGGTAAGCTATAGGAGTATAGGTATGGCACTAATGAGGTTCACTCGTAAGATGATCACAATCTTGTTCACATGACAGCCAGAACTGGTTTATTGAGTGTGGCTGGATATCTTTCTGTTGACACTTAATGAGATTTCCTAACAGTTGTTAGGATCCTAAGATGGTGTGTGCATGGTGTTGGAATTGTGTGACCACAGTGAATGCTGTGCTGTTTCTATATTACAAGGAATATAAAATAAGAAACATGTGGAGGTTTAGCCAAATTTCTGGACAAAAACTGATTTCCCCTGTATCTAGATATGCAAAGACTACATTGACAATATGTTTATTGAGTCTATTTCGAGGGCCTTGTGCAACTGCAATGCATGAAGCTATCTGCTAGAGTTGTGCACCAAATTTAGTGGCATATTTTATTAGGCACAGTAAATGAAGCACAATCTGAATTTCATAGTTGATTATTTCAATTAAATATTGCTTTAATTTTATTGTTTGTTTTGCTTATCAGTCAGTGGTCTTTACTTAATAACTTATAACGTATTAAACCCTAAACTTATTACCCTGGATACTGTCCCTGAAGTGGCATATACTCATGTTTATTCATATATTTGGATCAGGATTGGTCAAGAGATCCTGATGGAAGATAACTTGGCCGATGATGAGATAGAAATTGAATTGTCTCCTATAGCTGTACAATTGGCCTATGTCCAGCAGGTAAAAGTTCTGATTTCTCAAAATTTATTTCTCCTTCAACCAAATATTACTTTTTTAAGTGCGAGAAATATTAATTAATCATATATGAACAGCTTCTTGGGCGTAAGCAAGATGCTATTGAAGCTTATACAGATATTATTAAACGAGATATGGCCGATGAATCATCAATTGCAGTGGCAGTGAACAATCTTGTTTCATTGAAAGGTCCAAAAGATGTTTCTGATAGCCTAAGGAAACTTGATCGGCTAAAAGAGAAAGAGACACAGAACTTTCGGCTTGCTCGGGGACTGGATTTGAAACTTTCAGCAAAGGAAAGGGAAGCAATATATGCAAACAGGGTCCTTTTGCTTCTTCATGCCAATAAAATGGATCAGGTCTTTCATCTTTCTTTCTCTTGTTGTCATTCTACTTCTTGAATTGTCCATTATGTGTCATTAGTTCTTTTCTTTGAAATTTGGCAATGTGTCATTAGTTCTTTTCTTGGAAACTTGGCAAGGGAGCATGCCGATGATGATTTCTGTGTTTTCAAAATTTGTAGGCCCGAGAACTTGTTTCTGAATTGCCAAACATGTTTCCTGAAAGTGTGATACCAGTATTGCTACAAGCTGCCCTCTTGGTTAGAGAGAACAAAGCTGGAAGGGCTGAGGAAATACTAGCACAGTTTGCTGGTAAGTTCCCTGAGAAGTCCAAGGTTGTTTGGTTAGCCAGGGCTCAGGTGGCTGCTGCTGCTGGCCACCCACATATTGCAGCTGATTCTCTGGTTAAGATATCGGATATCCAACACATGCCTGCTACTGTTGCCACGCTTGTGTCTTTAAAAGAGCGAGCTGCTGACGTTGACGGAGCAGCTGCTGTGCTTGACTCTGCAACCAAATGGTGGTCCAATGCTATGACTGAGGACAATAAGCTTAATATTATAATGCAAGAGGCTGCTTCATTCAAGCTGAGGCATGGCAGGGAAGAGGATGCTGCTCAACTCTATGAGGAGCTCGTTAAAAGCCAAGGAAGCATAGAAGCACTAGTTGGGTTGGTAACAACAGTTGCTCGCTTGGATGTTGTTAAGGCAGAGCTTTATGAAAAGCAACTGAAGACCTTACCTGGTTTGAAGGGAATTGATGTGGACAGCTTGGAACGTACTTCTGGAGTGAAACAAGTTGACGCTCCTCCTCAAGTTGGTGTAACTGAAACTTACGAGGAAGGAAAGAATAAGACAAAAGCTAAGAAAAAGAGAAAGAGAAAGCCAAGGTATCCTAAAGGGTTTGACCCTGCAAAACCAGGTCCTCCCCCAGATCCAGAGAGGTGGCTTCCCAAGCGGGAGAGATCAACTTATAGGCCTAAGAGGAAGGACAAAAGAGCTGCTCAGGTGAGAGGTTCTCAGGGTGCTGTAGTTAGAGAAAAGCATGATGCTGTTGCCTCTTCCAGCAATTCAAATCCTAAATCAAACCAGTCAACTGCCTCCAAAGGAGCTACGCAGAATGCAGTTTCTGAGCAAAACAAGCCTTCATCATCCAAGTCGAGAAAGAAGTCTAGGAATTGACCAGGTTTTATGGTACTTTTATTAACATTTTTTATTCCGGACAATTTGTTAATGCTGCTTTTAGTGACTAAGCCAAGGGTCCATCTAAAATTCGTGGTTTCAATTTCAAAACCGTCAGTTTTGGTTCTAGCAAATGAGTATATCTGTTAGGGGTGCTGACTGCTGAGTGTTGTGCAAGTTTGTCATTCGTAGTTTATAAGTTCTGGAGATTCACGGAAATCGATCACCTGTTTTTGTTGCTTAATGCCTATGGTTCCTTTTGTTTTTGGCTGTGGTCTTTTTCCAATTGGTCAAGTATATTATAGGTGTTAATTTTTTTTATATTTATTATCTAACTATATTGATACTGATAAATCATCGATGAATTCTGACTATTACAATCGTTATTAAAAGGTTTAAATTTTTAGTCATGGATTAATGCACCTTAGGATCATACTGTATCAGTAGTTTATCAAATTTATCTCTTCGTAATACATCTTTAGTCTCATCGCTATCAACGTATATTTTGTGCATGATTTGTCTATATCCAATTCATGTAGCTCTTATTGTATAACTTTAAGACACGCACATAAATTTTATGTATGTGATGTGCAATTCAGCCATGGTGCAATTTCTCTTGTTCTTTCTCTTGTACCAAATGAAATAAATAGAAAGATGCTTCTTATTGTAAGTTTCACGAGCCCACCATGAATTTCATACATTCAATAAAATAATCTTACGGTTGGCAAATCCGACCGCATTACTTACCGGACATTTTTTAGGGAGACTGCTTAGGCAATCGTAATTTTGTTTTTTCAAAATTTTTGACAGATTAAGTTATCAAAATTCTATCAAGCAGATAAAAAAAACTACATTGTATTGATTTTTTTAATTTTTTTTTTAAGCGTAGCATTATCTATTTATATATAAAATTTACACCAATAATGTACTAAAAAAAAATTACACCAATATAAATTTTAAACAGGAGACACGCTATACGCGTGGATTTTTTTATGGAGTGCGGAAAAAAAAGAGAGTAAGGAAATGATGTTAAAAATAAATAAATAAAAGCAAATGTCATTGTCCTTGCAGCAAATATAATCGAAATTCAAACAAGACACTCAATATACTCGTTTTTTTTGTCTTTATTTCTCTGGTAACGAGTAATTCATAGTCAATAACATCTTATTTGTTAACATTTTTATTATTGATTTTCTTTATAAAAAAAAAGCCACAAACACCATATTACGTTTTAATAAATATGCCAGTACATTATTTCATATAGATTATATTGACATGACATTGAAACTAATGAGATGAGATCTTTAAATCAGAAGTTGACAATTTTTTGTATTGGTCTCAAATCTCTTACAATCAAAGAAGAAGAAAAATGTTAAAAAAGAAGAAGAAGAAAAAAAAACTGCTTAACAACAAAAGGACATATAAACCCACGGAAAAGTATAAAATAAAAGCTGATTTCTATGGCGCTTGCCTGTCATTATCCACATCCCACGCTTTTGGGATGACATTTAATTTGTCTTACTTAATCAGGTGTAGTTATTATTTAATAATAAAAAGGTTATAAAAAAAGTTGATCCAAGTGTTGGCCGACGTATTTGCTAATCCAAAAGTGTTTTACCGAAAACATAATGAACTATAAATATAGGGTTTTATAATTCTTATGTTGAAGGAGAATTGAAATTTCATGTTGTAGAGATAAAAAGCATGTGGGACCCATGTGTTAGAAAAAATTATATGTAGAATCCATGTCAGCACGGAAATCAAAGGGTGCGTAGGAAAATTGCAATTCTCATGTTAAATGAGAATTATAAAACCCATAAATATAATTAGTTTCATTTTTTCTGGAGATCAATATAATAAGTTTTTTGTGTGTGTTTCTGTTGGGTATTTTAGAGTTAAAAATAATGTTTTAATAATTTTCTAAAAGAGTTTGTTTTAAATATTTATATTTAATAAAGATGTTTTAAACACGCAGTCACAAAAAAAAAATTGTTGGACATTCATCTAAAATTAATTATTGAATGTACAATTTGTTTAAAATCGAATTTATCTAAACAATATGTTTTGAAAAAAAAATGTATATGAATCCACTTAATTAATTAGCTGTTTTAAAAAATTAAATACATGATTAATCATAAAATTTCTATAATTACCGATCAACTATCAAATTTAAAATTTGACATTGAAAAGGGAATAAATAAAAGTGTAATAGAATTTATTTAGAAACTGGTAGGACTTTCCACAATTGGGTTGGAAAATTAAAACTCAGCAAATGACACTATTGGCGGAGAAGGTATACTAAAAACTAATCAACTCCAATACCATATAGTTCACCCATTTTTTTAGCTGTACCATTAATTGCACATTATTTGCACACCCACTCCAGTCTCAACCATGAAGCTATCCTAACACTTTCTGATATCATAGTTCTAACTTAAACAAACACCATGTACTGGACGGAACCAGAAACAGAAATAGACAGAGTGTTGAATCTGTTATTGAAAATATTATTTTATTTAGGATTTAATATTTTTGTTTTTATAGCAAAAATAATATCTCTGTCACATTCCCATAAAAATGAGTAGGTATTATTAATTTCTTTTATAATGGGACCTATCCACTTTTATGTGAGTGTGACAGAGAAATTTGTTCTGTAGAAAAAATAAAAATACTTTTCCTTTTTATTTTTATTTTAATATTAGTTGTTTAAAGTTTTTATATAAGAATTTACAAATTTGTTGAATATTTTTTAACTGTAAAAAATATCTATTATAATTTTAAGCGTATTTTTTTTTTATAGGTTAGAGTATCTATTAAGACTAATTTCTTTATTTCCTCATATCTTATTATTTATTATTTATTTTAAAAGTCTTTTAGTGATGTAAAATATGACTTGTTAAAATAATTAAAAAAAGAGTAAATATCATTTTCAGTCCCTAACAATATCCACGAAGTCTTTTTAAATCCCTAGCAATAAAAAGGGACAAATTGGTCCCTGAAATAACAAAAAGGGGTCACGTTGATCCTTCTGTTAACTCCCGCGTAACGGCCAAACTAATGGTGCCCATGTGGCACGTTAGTATGCTGACGCGGCTTGGACGTTTGACAACGTGGAAGAAGAGACAACAACGTTTTGTTGCAAATGGGTTGAGAGCTTTCCAAATTAGCGGACGACGTCGTTTCTTGCGTTGAGAATGAACCCTGAAGATGAAAATCGCCCAAAATGCTCAATCGAACCGTAAACACCAAAATCCCCCAAATTGATTAAATGAACCCTAAACAGAAATAAGCCCCCAAATTCTCCCGACGTTGATGACTGAAAATCGACGACAGTGGAAGACATCTACCGGATTTGCTGGGGCGTAGGAGAAGATGAGTCTTTCTTTTGGCATAGGGGGATCAAGTAGGAGTACTTCAATAGGGGGAAGAACACTGACAAGGACTGCCGATCGTAGGTGCAAATGTGGGAGACAAAGTATTGTCTATACCTCCAAAACTGAGAGAAATCCAAACAGGGCTTTCCTTGGGTGTCCTAATTTCAAGGTATACATGTGTAATCTGCCCCTTTATTAAGTTGAAACACTTGCTAATCGTGGTTTGTTTTCTTGGCAGGAGAAGAAGCCGTTTTGTGATTGTTTTAGATGGGTAGATGACATCTGTAATGAACGGATGGAGCTGGAAGATGCAAGAATTCACAATGTGGAGTTGGATGTTGCTGAAATTAATTTCAAGTTGAAGTATGTGGACATGATGATGAGAAAGCAAGATGTGAAGATTAGTGAGCAAGAAATTAAGCTTCATGAGCAGGAAAGAAAGCTGAATGACCTATACCTGAAGATGGTGGAGGAGTTAGATAGGATAGACAAACAAATTAGGAATGTTGGTAGGTCAGCTAGGGTCTTAGGAGCTGCTTGTGTAGGTGTGATCATCTATGTTTGTTGTTAGTGTTGTAACAGTAAAAATAAGTTACCCCAATGTATTTTTTCTTCAATAGTGTAATGAGTACTCAGTAATCTTGTTATCCAAATTAATGAAGAAGGATGTATTATATGGCCTATTCTGTGTTGGTTGGAATCTGTCTGCATCATACATTTCTGGATTAATAATAAAGAAGCTTTCAATGTATTCCTTTATGTATGATTGCATCATATATTTGTGTATTCAATGCCATCTCAATGCTATTTTTGTTGTAATATGGTATATTGCATACTTAGGCATGGAATGAATATGTCAGTTTGCTGCATTGTATCACAAACCAGAATGTACAGTTATAGATGCCTAAATCAAGAAATTGTTACACAAGTTCCATGTTGGACATTAGATTTGTCAATCATGCCAAAACACGAGGGCCATTTTGGTCCCTGACAAATTGCACGAGGACCTTTTTGGTCCCTGACAAAAAGCACGGGCCCTTATTGGTCCCTAACCAGAGAAAAATAGGCACATGACTTCATTGATTTTCTATGCATTCCAAGTTTACAAAACAGATGTGCAGAATGTACAGATACAAGAGTGCTTTCCAATTTGTTAAAACAGAAGACATGGATGTCCAAGAACTACAATTACATATCTCAATTTAAAAACATAAAAAATGGTAAACTTAAACATTCATCAATCATCCACTAACATACTAGCTGGAACATGATACTACCCTGTGACCTTTTTGGTCCCTGACAAAAAGCACGGGGCCCTTATTGGTCCCTAACCAGAGAAAAATAGGCACATGATAAGATTGGTTTTGTATGTAGTCCAAATTTACAAAACAAAAGTGCATTACATCAGATACAGGAGTGCTGTCAAATTTGTTAAACCAGAAGACATGGATGTCCAAGAACTACAATTACATATCTCAGTTAAAAAACATAAAAAATGGTAAACTTAAACATTCGTCTACCCTGTGACACATAATAGCTGGAACATGATTTAAGTTTCATTATATTTCAAGACATGGATGTCAGTAGTGCATTACAAAATAAAGCCAACCGCCAGGAATCAAAAGAAAGGCCTCTAAATACAATATGCCAGAATTCACAAAAAAAAACATTGACTATATAAGGCCTCCAAAAACATAATGGCCAAAATTTACAAAAAAAGTCAGTCACATTATATGCAGTCCTTGTCAGTTGGCTCATGCACTACTCCCAGGTCATATACAGCAGCAGGTCATTTTCTTGAGGCAGACCTTGGTGGCCTAAAACAAGGTGTTGTCATGAAGGCCAAAAATCTGCTTCGTGTGCCACTGGTTGTTGTATTCATTGTCTCCTCACTCAACATTTCATTTGCCTGTTGTGGATTTGATGGAGGTGGGTTGCTTCCTCTCAAGTTGCCTTCATGTGGCTGAGAACTACCAAGTGCTGCAGGGCCTCCTTGACTTAATGAGATTTCATCTACTGAGCTGGATCCAATCTTTACAGATTCTGGTCTTGCTTGTCTGTTACCTTTGTTGGAAGTTGGTGGTCCCTTAGAGCTCTTTGCATAGTGTCCAGTCTGACCACATTTAGGATACTTGGCTGCATATGTCCTTTTCACTTTCTTTGTACTGCTCCCTTGCTCTTCAGTTGGGTCTTTCTTCCTGTGTTTCTTGGGACGCCCAATTTGCCTTTCCAGTTTTGGAGGAAGAGGTTTGGGTTCATCAGATGAAGGTCAATACTTGTCTGAATTTACTAGGTTCAAGGTGTGTGCATAAATGGCATGCAATGCATCCACTTTAAGCCATTGATGGACATAGTTCTCAGGTGGTTCATTTTTGTGACAAATGGCTGTTATTGCATGCTCACATGGAAGTCCAATCAACTGCCATGCATTGCATGCACAAGTATGTGTTGTTAAATTAACTCCAACTCTCTCACCCCTCCCACTAACTTCATACATATCTTCCTGCAGATTTCCTGTCCAAGTTGGTGTCCATGAATTTCTCAGAACCTTTCTTTGATCTAGTTTCTTTTGTTGAGCAGGAGGTATTTTACCCCTGATAGTTCCTAAAACCCTTTGATGTGCTGCCATCCTCCTCATAATGTAGCACCTCAATTCCTCTAAGAGAGTTATTATTGGTTTGGACCTATACCCAACAATCTTGACATTCCATATCTCTTCCATGTTGTTTGTGATGTTATCACATTTAGGCCAGTGGCTGAAATAAGCTTTTACCCAACTTGAGGGATCAATGTTGTCCAAGTACTTCCATGCTTCCTCATTCATCCCTTTCAAACGTGTCATTGACTTCTGGAACTGGGGGACAATGTTGCATCTTGAACACTCCCAGACAATGCCTCTGATTGCCTTGTCTTTCCACTGTTTTATAAAGTTCTTCCAGACATGTTGCACACAAAAACGATGATGTGCACCAGACATCACCTCTTAAAGTGCTGGAATCAACCTCTGCACACAGACACCAAAGAACCAAAAAAACCATGGCTAATATAAGGAACATTGTCAAAAAAACAGAGGAAAAAATAAAGTAAGATCAATTGAATAAGCAATACAAACCTTCTGTTGATCTGAAATAAAATTCCACCCATACACTTAATGGTTGCCAATGTCTTCTTGTAAAAAGGGTTAAAAACCATTTCCAGTTCTCTTTTGTTTCACTATCCACCACTGCATATGCGATGACATAGAAGCTCTTGTTCGCATCCTCCCCAACTGCACTTAACAATTGTCCTCCATAATATCCTTTTAAAAAACATCCATCCAGACCAATTAAGGGCCTGTAGCCAGCTTTGAACCCTCTCTTACATGCATCAAAACAAATGTACAACTTAGAAAATATGGGTGGGGCTTGTGGATCAGGTTGTGGTATGACTTGCATTTGACAAGTAGAGCCTGGATTGCTTCTCAAAAGCTCTCCTAAGTAGTCTCTCAATTTTGCATATTGCTCTTTTTCACACCCTTCAATTCTGGCCTTGGCTTTATGAAGTGCCTTGGTCACTTTCTTTAAATGGACATGGACCTTATACTCCTCTTTCATATGTTCATAGGCCTCAGCCCTTGCCATGTTCGGTTGTGTCATTAGCCTTTTTTCTAACTTATTTGCAACCCAATCCCTACTTGCCCTCTTATTTCTGAAAAGTCTGCAGCAAGTGTGGGAGTCATTAAAAGTTTTTACTTGGAAAACGGCCATTTTGTTGTTCTAAGCGCAAAAAATCATCCAATCACATTCTTCATTACTACACTTGGCTCAGGCTCTGACTTTGTCATTCTTCACCCACTTGAATTGTCTTCCTAGACTAATATTGTAGTCTTTGACAACATTTTTAAAGTGTTGCAAACTCACAAACTCCATCCCCAGCTCTAAGTGTACATGACCAAACACCTCATCCACATTAAACTTTGGATTGACAACCCTTTCAACCTCCTCAGCACCACTTGAAGGAGGAGTGTTCAACTCTTCAGAGTTATACCCATACCCATCCTCCTCGAAAGACATTTTCTTCTCCTCCTCTTCCATTGTATCTTCCCCTGCCACCTCCTCAACAACCTTTTTTTTCTTCTTGTTACACTTTTTTTTCCAGTAGCCTTACCTATACACTCTAACTCCTCTTCACTCTCTGTTTATTCTTCATACCCTGGTGGAGGAGGCTTATATGGCTCATCCTCCACACTATCATCTAAGTCAGTAGAAAACCCATCACCATTTCCACTATCATATTCATCACCTAAGGAAATGTGATCAGATCCACTTCCAAATGACTCTCGCTGATTATCCTCATCCCCATCACTGCCTTCCACAGGTGCAGGTACAATAATATCAGGGATTGCAATGCAATCTTTAAAATATATTTCTATGAAGTTCTCATTACTTAATGCAGCCTTAACCATCTCCACAATATCAGAGTCCGTACTCAGAGGCCATAAACCTACGTCTAAATCCATTGCGTTTGGCATAAGCCACAACATCTCCTTACAAGTCTCATACCCATAACCCTTGAACAGAGTATCAAGGTCACGCAGGTTGACAAAGTCAGCATCCATCTCAGGTAAATCAACTACTTTGCCATTTGCATAGGTTAGGACCCATTCATCATCTCTGATTAACACACCCCCATGATGATACCTTATCACTATATATTCATCCATCTGTAAAAAAAAAACATACCACATGACATTTACTTCACAACGTTAACAACCAATCAGATTTTAACAACAATATGAATTTGCATATATAACTCAACACTGGCATGTAAACATACAGGGTAGTAAATTGCAAAAAAATGTCACCTTTACAAAATATGCATGCAATATAGGGACTAACATCAGGGTCCACAAAGCACTAAAAAATGCCAAAAAACTTTTCAAACCGGGACCACAGACATAAAATGGTTTGTTTTTTGCAAACCCTAACCAAATAAACAAACAATAGACCACACATGGGGGACCATATCCAACATAAAATACACAACATGTAGTGAGGGGAGACCACATATATGGAAGGATTTCTGACAACACGTACCTTAGTGCATGTAAGACAACACCCACAATCGAACTTTCCTTAACCACCAAAGAACCAGCCGTTCCAAATCCTTCACTGTCCACGCTCGATTGTCTTACCAGAAACCACCGTCTTTGACAATGCTCACCGTTCAACGAAGCTTCGGAGGTAAACCATGGGGTTCCTTGCAAGTTGAAAAACTTAAGTGAAATATGGATGTCTAACTACGGTAATTTCCAGTGTAGTTGATGAGTAGTCTCAACGCAAGAAACGACGTCGTCCGCTAATTTGAAAAGCTCTCAACCCATCTGCAACAAAACATCGTCGTCTCTTCTTCCACGCTGTCAAACATCCAAGTCGCGTCACCAAACTAACGTGCCACATGGCACCGTTAGTTTGGCCGTTACGCAGGAGTTAACAGAAGGATCAACGTGACCCCTTTTTTGTTATTTCAGGGATCAATTTGTCCCTTTTTTATTGCTAGGGACTGAAAAAGACTACGTGGATATTGCCAGGGACTAAAAATGGTATTTACTCTAAAAAAAATCAATGAAATGTTATTGGTTTTAAGAGTAGGAATACAGATTTCATAAAAAATAAAGAGAGTAGGAATACAAATATTAAAGAGCGAGAGAATAATTATAAAAAAAAAGGCGAGAGAGTAGGAGAAGCTAAAACGTAGCACATAGAATACAACACAATAGAATACATGTAGAATTCTAGATGCGTAGAAACTGTATTAACACTCTTTTCTAATGTCACCACGTGTCACATCCTCCACTCCCTTCTCAATCTCCCCTTATTACATTCGACAATTCACCGTTACTCTCTGTCTCTCTCTCTCTATCTATTTTAATTTTAATTTTAATTTTATTTTCTCCCAAAATTCATTCATTTATTTATTACTCTTTTATTTTTTATTTATATAATATTTCTGATTATTCTCTCTTTCTATATTGTTTCCGCGAACTCGATCGGCATCGGCACCAACCAAACCCACCCGAGGGTGAAAAAACGCAATTCCCTCCGATTTTGTTTCCATTTTCTCTTCAAATCAGAACTCATTCTCTCTCTCTCTCTCTCTCTCTCTCTCACGATTCCGATTTTATTCCAAAGACTCATTCTCTCCTTTTTTTTCCTTTTCGTCGGAGAAAATTAGGGTTTCTTTTCATCCTCTGGTAATTCATCTTCATTCGTTTCTTCTTTTTGTTTTACCGAACGCTATTATTCTTTTATTCTGATCCCTTTCCATCTTCTCTCTTGTTATCACGTTTTTTTTTTTTTCTTTTTTATTATCCCTTTGAATCCTCAGGTCTGTCTGGTTGACAAGAAAAAACCAAAAAAAAAAAAGGAAAAAAGAAACACAAACAAAAAAAGAGTAGAAATTTCGTTTTATTTTCTTTCATTCTGAGGATAAATTTGATTCTATTTTTCGTCCTCTGATTCCATTCTAGCTGTTTTTTTTTGTTAAAATTATTATTATTGGTTCTTCGCAAGAGACTCTGTGAAGTTTTTGGTGCGTTGTTTTAGTTTGCCATCCGAAATCGAGGGTTTTCTTGTTTGATCTCTTCCACGCCTTTTTTTTCTTCTTTTCTTCCGTTTCATATTTTTTTTCTCCTCCTAAGAACCGAAAAACCAAAAAAGTTGTAGTTTTGAAAAGAAACCCCAAAGGAAATTAGGGTTTGTTTGATTGATTGAGTTGGGGGTGTTTGTATATAGATTGACTACATTAGATGGCGTTGAATTTCTCGCATCGACCGATTTTTGGAGGGGGTCTGTCTGAGGAAAATTTGGTTTCGCCGATTAGGATGAGGAATGGGTACCGGGTGGAGGGTATTCAAGAGAAGGGTGGCGTTGATGGGTTTGGTAAGGGATGGCATGATGTTGAGAATTGCTTTGATTATGGAGGAGATAGATGTGATAGTGCTGCCACCCAGGATTCTGTCTCCAAGGACATTCTTGATCTTTTGCCTTCGGATCCCTTTGGCATGGATATCAGCACTACCTTTACGGCCATCACCGGATGGCTTGAGGATTTGGAGGTTGATTATGGTGGATACAGAAGCGATGAGCTAGGGGCGAATGGTGAGAATTACCAGCTGTTTGCTGGGTTGAATTTTATTTGGAATAATGCTATGAGGTTCCACACCTTCCCTGGGAGCAAGGGAAACGTGTGTGGTGAGGAGAAGAAGTTGCATTGGACGAGCGAATTTGGTGGATTTGGTGAGTGTTCTCAGAAAGAAGTTGGAGCTGCATCCTGTAATTTTAATTTTGGATCCTGTAATTCTGGTTTTGGTTCTGCTTGTAATGTGGATGATGTGTTGGATTACAACCTCCACTATAAAGATGTGGCAATTGCTAGCGTGTCAGGTGACACGAACATGGATGATTTGAATCCCCTTGGAGGAGATGAACTTGCTCCTCATCCTGCTTTAAGTTTTTCTCTTAGTTATCTGGGCTTGTCTGATCTTCTTGTTGTTGAAAGAGTATGCAAATCTCTGCATTCTACTGTTCGAGGTGATCCACTTTTGTGGAGAAGTATCCACATTGACCAGCCTTTAAATGAGAAGATTACTGATGACGCGCTATTGCAACTAACCAATAGAGCTCAAGGTAATCTTCAGTGTTTGAGCCTGGTGGAGTGTACTAGGATAACCGATGATGGTCTGAAGCGTGTTCTTGAAGTCAATCCCAAGTTAATCAAGGTGAGCATGCTAGCATTTTATATTTGTGGACTTCAAATTAGAATCTAAATATGTTATAGTTCATTTGTTTTATTTTGATTAAATGGTAAATTGGTGATGCAATTTATTTCAAACATCATGAGTTGGCACTTTTTTATAACTTAGAAGTCCACAAATTCTGCTTAGAACAGTGGTCGTTTCTATCATTGTAAGTATTTATGTCCTGAATTTTCTTCTTCTGTCTTCTATTACAGAGGTCAATTCAGTGCTATTCTTTATCTGGCTCTAGGATTCTTTTTCAATTATCGTTGATGCCTATATGGACGTAGTTGAAGGAAATGCTTCATTTTTGTCCAAAATAATTAAAACCCATATTCTTGACTTTAACTGTGTATTTGCATTGCTGATTTCAAGACCTGACAGTATTTGTCCAAAATAATTAAAACCCATATGGACGTATTTGCATTATCGTTAGATGCCTATATGGACGTAGGTTTAGGAAATGCTTTATTTTTGTACAAATTAATTAAAACTCATATTCTATTGTATTGCCATTTGTATCCATTAATCGATTATAGATCAAGTTGAGGAAAATTAATTGTTCAACTGTCGACTTTGATGTATGCAAGCTCTTTCTGTTTAGATGCATTTCAAATTAAATAATTCTTGTGCATTTGACAGATCTTGGCACCTTAAAGTTAGTTTTTTTATTTGTGGTAGTTTCATATACCATGGGATTTAGTGGTGGTCTGCTTAATAATCCCTGACTTTGACATCTATTATTGTATTAACTGCTCTCTGAGCATCGAATACTTAACCAAAATTCAGTGTTATTTTCCATCCATATTTTTGACAAGTAACTAAGTAATGTTTTTCGTTAAACTATGCAGTTGAGTGTTCCTGGATGTACAAGACTAAGTATTGAAGGTATTGTGGGTATTTTAAAAGCTTACAACTCTATGGGTAGCCAAGGGGTAAAGCATTTGCACATTGGTGGCCTTTACGGTGTTACACAAAAGCATTATGAAGAACTGAAGCTCTTGTTGGGTCCTGATAGCCAGCTGCTGCAGCATTCTCCCAAACCACACTTCTATTGCAGGGGAAACTTATATCTGTCCCTTGATGATGATCGAGCCATAGATATTGAAGTATGTCCAAGATGCCAGAATTTAAGGCTTGTATATGATTGTCCAGCAGAGGGTTGTCAAGGGGTGGGGCACCCTGCTCAGGTGTGCAGGGCATGCACTCTTTGCATTCCCCGGTGTAGTCAGTGTGGACACTGCATCAATGACAGTGAATATGAGGAAACATTCTGCCTGGAATTGCTTTGCTCATCTTGTTCTAAGCAGCTAGTCAAATGTTTGGAAAGGACGGATAGAAAGGTTGGGCCAGCCAAGTCAGTTGTTCTCCATGAAGAGAGTTAGACGGGCTTTGTTTTCATAGTATCTTATGGAAGTTCTTATGATGAATAAAGTCCCCTATGGAGTCATATGAACTGTTGGGTGCTGTCTGTGTATTTGGTCTCGGAAATGGGGTGCATTCAATGTGGATTTTCTTGTTAAAGATAAAGTGGAAAATGACTTCATTTTTGTGTTTCTGCAACTACTGGAGTAACGTGCTGGAACCAATTGCCATGGTTATCGATCATATCGATCACCTATTGCATTGTTGCAATGGGTTTACATTTACGTGGCACTCTCTGATTATGAGGGCTGCAGTTGGAGCGCTATGCTTTGCAGTGCGACCTTTCTTGTTTGGGTCACATTCTGATAATATTTGTGATAGCTCTGATGCAAGACCAGTTTGAATTATCTGATCTTTAGACTTGCGGTTACTTTTTCATTAGCTGTATTGATAATTCACACTTGACATGATGTGGTGTATGTACCCTGTTTATTCTTCTTTGCCATCCTTGGACAAGAGATAATAAATAAAGGGGTATTTCGATGTCTTTTTTTGGTAGTTTAAGGGGAATAGCCCAATATTACGATGTCTTGAAATCCATGCTTATGCTATTTTTAGTTTGTGTGAGGTGAAATTCATTGATGGTGGACGGTGGAGCTTAAAATGAGTACTTTTTTTCTACTGACTGTCTGTAATTTCTTCTAAAATGACAGCCTTGCGCCTTGAAATCGAAATTTATCCTGATTTATGTTTAATGTTTATTTATCTTACCTCACAATAGAGGGGATCTGAAAGAATAATGTATTTTAACGGAGAAAAATGTTTTGCGTAAGTAATTAAAATACGGACCATCCCAATTTTTTGGCTTGAAGTGGTTTCCATTAATGAAACAGACCTACTTTTAGTCTTGTCTCTTTTAATGCCGATAAAATCACAGGTTTTTAAGATTATATACTCATCATTCTGATCTGGCCTTACTAGAATACATTGGCCAAATACGTGTAGCTGCTTGAGGACATGATGCTAAACAGCGGCTCCAATGTTTGGATCAATTACGAGCTAAAGAGTTTACAATATAACACTCGGCCATTAGCTCTTCCTTTTGCCTAAGACGAGTGCATAAAAATTTATTTAAAAACAAAAAGAATTGTTGAGTTTGATGCACCGTCGCAATGAATAGTTTTAGCCAATTTTAATAAAACCGGATCGGCCGGAAGGGTTGACTTGAGAATCAGTAAATCAGTCATATGATCGGTCCGAGTAAAGCAACGGACCAATCATGCATCAGAACTGGTGTGACCCGGTACGACCCAGTCAATTTTGGTGAAAACCGGTGATCCAGTCGGTTATCAGGTGACTCGGCTCGATCCAAAAAAAATTCCAAAAAAAGATTTTTCAAACAAAAATTATAATGGAGATATTTAAGTATTTTTTTACTTATTGACTTACATATGTTATGTACATGTAACACTAATATTATCTCAATTATGCTCTATGCAGAAAATTTTGATTTGATTTATAACTAGAGATGTCGTTTACTGAACTTGAAACCCCGTATCACGATCATTATATTTTTGTTTGATCCTTTATTGGATAATAATGTATGATTTGTTATTTTTTACATTAAAATATTTGAATTTTTATCACTCCTTTTTTAAATATTTGAGTATGTTTATTAATTTTTAATATAAATTATAGAATTACATATAATAATTGGGGTCATGCGATTCAACCAATGATTCACTAACTGAACCAATGATCCAGTTCCTTGATCAGGCCGATTTTAATAATATTGATTTATTTTAGCTACTGCCTGCAAGCTTGAGCTACGGCAGTTTGTTACCCCAAAACATGGATGTCTTGTTGGCCATTCAGCTTAAACTGGCCTCCTAAGAAAGTTATTCTTCGCTGCTCGGTTAAATATCGGAAGATGTTATTTTGCTTCAAGCATATGAAGACTTGTATAGGAGGAAAATAGGCTGTTAAGCTAGTTGCTTTCTGTTGCTCGGGAAAAAGGAGAAACTAAGGTATAACATAAATGAAAAGGTGTAGTCAAAGTCATTCAAAAACCTTAAATTACGTTTTCATTGCCTTGGCTTGGTTGTAAACTTTTCTGGAGCATAATATTCTCGCTGGTGTAAGGCAAAGAGCCATCCATAGCGTGATACTAAGGAATGGTCAAAAGAAACAATGACCAAAAGAAAGAGATACAAGAAGCCATTATTTATTTATTTATTTATCCACTGGCCTACTTAAAAACAAAACATAGTGTAACATTTTGCGATTTAAGAATGAATCTTTGTTTAATACTTGCATGGAGAAAAAACATATAAATTAAGAAACGCACAGGATTGTAGTAAATTTTGGCAGCAAACTAAAGAAAATGAGGGTGGGATTTATTATATTTAACGGGCAAGTTTCATAAAGGAAAATGATAATGATATTGTGTTCTTAATCTCCAAGACCCAGAAGCTTCTTATATGGTCAATACTGTTGGGCCGTGCAGGGAAGTTTATAGCGGAGAGAGACCGCCAACCATTGGCTAAGTGAACAACGACATTAAGTGAGCTTAGAACACCACAGTCAAACCCAAAATCATAAGGCATTAGGTGTATGGGTTATTTCAACAAATACAATGATGATGCCCATCATTTCTGAGTTTTCTTGCGGAGGTCTTTTATCCATTTGAAGCTTAGAACAGCCTTCCCTAACTTGCTCTTGGATGACCCATTCTTCCCTTTCTTGTCTTTGTCTGATGCTGTCCCTGGGTCTCTGGGTTGCTATCCCATTGATCAGCCCAGGATTGCCCTTCAGAATCCATATTTTCTTTAAGAGAAGTTTTGAATGAAGGACTCTAGAATTATATCATAACTGATCAGTTACTTATTTTAACCTTCGTAGGTAGGATGTGGATTATTTTCTTTTAACCGAATCAACAAGTATTTGGGGTAAAAGATTAGTTAAATTTGATGGTCTCATTTGGCTAAACCATTTCAAATTAAACCTAATGCTGCTTTAAATAGCTTTGTTTCTAGCAGACAAGAAAGGTAAATTACTCTTTTCATTGGTTCATCTTGTGTGGCTAATAACACCTACTTGACTAAGTCACCTTGCAAGATATAGGTTCAACAAATGATGGGTTTCATCTTTCCTCGTATGCTTCTTAAAGTGGTGTTATACAAATGATACTGCAAACACTCCATTTTGATTCGGTCCTATTTCATTTTTATTATTTTTTATTTTATTGTTGTCATTTATTTACTCAAAAATAAAAGAAAGGAAAAAGTAAAGAATGAAAGAGAGAAGAGAGCTTAATTTTTAACATTTTTTTCAAGCAAATAACACATAATTGGACATGAAAATGTTATACAGAATCAATATTACAATGTTGAATCAGTTGCTTAACCTACAACTTGTGAACTCCAATCAGCTAAAAAATTCAACATGACCTGCAGTTTCTCTGCATAATAGCTTTGTTTGACTAGCTAACTTAATGCTTTTAGCAATTGCTAAACCTGTCTTCTCGTGTCTAAATGAAGGCTTAAACGAGTTCACCTGTTCTTCACATCCCAATACCAGAGCTTCCCTAGCCGGAATCACATTTTCCCACCAAAACTCTCTCAAAATCCCATGTAACAAGTCCCAATAAGCACGTTCCCTGACCACACGAAATATAGTGCTACCATTTGGTGTCCAGCAATACAAATCAACCCATTCACAGTCCAATATCTCCATTTGGCCCTGCACCTGAGGCATGTAATAGAAAGGCATGGTTGACCATGGCAAACCTGTCTCAGGCTTGCCCTTGTTATAAGGACACTTGACTTCCAATATCCCACCTTCTGGGAAGCACCCAAGAAGACCGTCAGGGGAAGCACCAAGCCAACCATAACGCTCGTTCGAATGAACCGCAAACCCCATAAAGCTCACCTCACTACCTGTGATTTTTTTATACTGATCTATAGCTGCTGCTTCATTGAGCATTCCCCATGACATTGCATTTCTTTGAGAAGCTTCCGTGATTTGTGCCTCTAACGCAAACACTTTCTCGTGCCACAACTCAACGCGACGGCTCCCTTTCCAAAACCCCAATGCAGTACTGAATGTGCTTGTAGTCAGCTTGTCCCTTCTAAGGGCAAACCACTCATCTGAACGTTGTGGCACATCAGAGACTGAAACTTGGGAGGCAAGTACTGTAAATGAGGGGGACTGAACAATGATAGGGTCAATTGTAGAAGATATTGATGGTGAGGCACATATGGAAAGATTTCTTAAAAATCCTTTTCCATACTTTCTCCTGGGAGATGGTGATACTAATCCTTTCTGGAGAATGCCACTGAATCTAATCATGCAGGAATTGCTTGTTGCTGAGATTGTCATCTCCATTCATTCCCAATTCCTCAAGAGGAAGTATCTACAAGAAATCAGGTGGTAATAGCCAATGAGTTAGTAAAGTATGTTAAAAGATATTTCTTTAGAATATGCAATTAATAGAAGAACTTGGAGGAACAACAATACAGAAGTGTATAAATTGTGGGAACATTTGGTACAAGGAAGCACAATCTGCTGTTGTCATACTCATACTCATACTCATACAACAAAAGAAAAATGCCAAAGCTTGCCACACAAAAAATGCATTTGCTTCTGGTCATCTAAATGCACTGTTTTGTTAACCTTGAGCACAATCATAAAAATGAAGTACTCTACAAGAACATGTTTGCTAGGTATCTCGCGCTATTTAAACTAATAAAAAAAGTACTCTTTTTTATATATAATTTAACAATGCAGGTATATTATATTCTCCAAATTCACTTATATGTTTGAATTTATGAAAAGGAATGGAACCAAGGAAAATAAAATGAATAACATCAATTACAATTGTTCGGACTATTTAAAATATAGAGGAATGAAATCTATTATTTACTAATTTCCCTAACACTTCATAAGAAATGAAAACTCCTCTCTATAATAATACAACAATTTTATTCCATTCCATTCCACCCATCATTTTTTAAAAATAAATAAATATAAAAAAGCAGAAACAAGATAATGGAGAGAACCCAACCTCCCTAACCACAGAAAAATCAGAAACGGAACGAGCAGCAACAACAATAATAATAATCTATTTCTCTTTTGCAAAAAATAAAATAAAATAAATACAAAAAATCCAACACAATATCCGTGGATGCTAACCTAACCAAACATTAAAAGAAAAAAAAAAAAAACCTGCGGCAAATCGAGGTTCAGAAATCCTAAGACTGTGTTGAGTTCATTTCAGCTGAGAAACGCTACAACAAAAACCCAAAAGTCATATTAGCCATAGCGATAAAATGAAGAGAAAGAAAACAAGAAAAGAAACTATAAAGTAGAAACAGCAATAGGCCCAAATCGAATACGTCTTTCTCATTCTTTATTTGGGCCAACGTTAAAGCCTTTTTTCTCAATTTGGGCTGGGCCGCTGAATTATCCACAAAAGTTAAAGAAAAATAAATAAATAAAAAAATAAATAATAATAAAGAAGCTTATGCGTGACGCTCCGTTTGTGGTTCGAGTGGAAAAAATTTGACATTGAAATTGTGAATTGAAATCAAATAATGAAGATGTGAGAAAAAGCGCGGGGCATAGTGTAATAGATTTTGTAAAGATGATGATGACGATGATGGGAGTGTGTGAGAGTAGCGGCGGTGAGGAAGAGATAAGGGCGACGAAGAAAAGAGCGGAGACATGGGTGCAGGAAGAGACGCACACTCTCATTGGCCTCCGTCGTGAGATGGACGCGCTTTTCAACGCTTCCAAGTCCAACAAGCACCTTTGGGAACACATTTCATGCAAGATGCGCGACAAGGGTTTCGATCGATCCCCGACCATGTGCACCGACAAGTGGAGGAACCTCCTCAAGGAGTTTAAGAAAGCCAAACACCATGACTCCGACACCGACATTCTCGGAAATGGTTCCGCCAAGATGTCTTGTTATTACAACGACATTGACGACATACTCAGCGAGAGGACCAAGTCCCTTCACTACAACACCAAACTTGATTCTTTTTTGCACTTCCCAGATAAAGCTATTGAGGATACCAGCCTCTCTTTTGGGCCTGTTCAAGGTATGTTGATTTATTTTAACTACCAACTCATTGGATTTTTGTGTAATTAGATAATTGAAGATGTATTTATTTAGCAATTACCAATTCAGGAGATGGAGAGTGTTTATTGGAAGGGATTGAGTTAGATTTATATTTGTTATGTCTTATGAATTTTTCCCCATTCATTGTTCCCATACTAGTAATTGTCATGATACTCGAATTCCTGTCATTCAGCTACTGGAAGACCAACTCTCAACCTCGAGAGAAGTTTGGATCATGACAGACATCCTCTTGACATTACCACAGCTGATGCTGTCGCAGCTAGTGGGGTTCCTTCATGGAATTGGAGAGAAACTACTGTAAATGGTAAGATGAGTTATGTGAAGTTTCTTATTTTGATGTTTGTTCGATTACCTTGGAGGTAAGGGAAAATGACAGAGAAAAAGAGAATTTTAGTATTGTGTCGGATCAAGTGTGCTCAATTTGTGTATATGACAGGATTTCTCAATGACTAACACCTTTTTGACTAATCATGTTGTTTTTGTTTTTTATAAGTGATAATGTTTTATACACAAGTTTTGTAGCTTGAGTCACTGGAGGTTTTTTCTTCTTCTGAAAAGTATTATAAATTTAGCTGTTTCACCCCCCAAAAGAGTATGCAAAAAAAGAAATAGTTTCTTCCCCCTTTTTCTTTAGCTTAATTATTTTCTAATTTTGTGATTTCCCGTCTTTCTATTTTGGCAGGTGAGGAAGGTCAGTCTTGTTGCGGAAGGGTTATATCAGTCAAATGGGGCGATTATACGAGAAAGATAGGTATTGATGGTGCTTCAGAAGCCATCAAGGAGGCAATTAGGGCTGCTTTTAGGTTGAGGACGAAACGTACATTTTGGTTGGAGGATGAAGACCAGATAATCAGAAGTTTTGACCGTGACATGCCTTTAGGAAATTACACTCTTCACCTTGATGAAGGTAATTTAAACTCGGTTTATTCTTCTTGCGACTGCTTGAATTTGTGCAAACTTAAATTTGTTGGCAAAAGCTGGTTTTAAATGCTTGTCAGACATTCATTGACTCAAAGATTCATAAGCATTTGTGCTAGGTAGTGCATTTTCATTTTACTTGTGCACACGCAAAGGTAGCGATGTGAGGGAGAGCTATTGATGGAAAGTTGGAAACCTATCGCTGTTGATGTTATTTTCAGTGGAAAAATGAGCTCAGATAAGTGCATTGGAAGTGTGTAAAGTTTTTTTTTTTATTTCCGTTGTTTGAGAATTGAGACTTTTAACTTTGCAACAACCCGTGGAGCCTCACCTGTCACTGTATAATTCTAATGGCTAACGAGTAAGCCTTATCAACAGAAATGGTTAGTAAGAAAAAAAGAAAAGAAAAGAAAACTCCTTCTGGTCATCCCTATGGTTTGGGGTTGGTTGTTAATAGTTCGGTTCATACTCAAATCTAAGATGTTCATCCTGTAAAACTTTTTTAAAGTATTAAACAATATTGGGATTGGAATAATCACTGATAGATTGAATGGCCATAAAATTTTAGGGTAGACTACATTTTACGCTCTTGAATTTATGGTGTTTTTGAGCTTGATATGTAAACTTTAAAACTTTACATTAAATCCTCTTAGTCAAACTGGAACTTTTAAACCTCAGTCAAAAGTGTCAGTAGCAGACATGATCCGTGCTCATAATCTTGGAAAGGAGAAAGGAATACTGTGGCTAAAGCAGAGATCCCAATCCCACTCTTATTATTCCCTTCTTCTCAATTTATCATCTTTATGGAAAGTAAAGAAATCCTACCTCTTTCTCTTTCCATTTTCATCTTTGCCACTTGCAATGTGCTTCACTGGGTTAGCTCATGAACAGCCGAAGTTGAGAAAGGATAGGGAATGGACTTGAGCTATCATGATTCATGTGGCAACAACCAATTTATGATGGCTTCGACAAAAATAGAGTGGAGAGAAATGCTATGATCACAGGGGGAGGAAGATTAATGCACTAAATTTTCATTGAACTGAATTATAAAGAGTTTCATGATGTCCTTAAATCTCTGTTTGTAAAAATACCCATCTGCAGTCACATGAAAGCTTCTACAACCTAAAATTCCTTGCATTACACAATATCAAGTAATGATACACAATTGAGCCTGGTCCGATGGCTACTGCGTCTTGAGGTTCTGCTCCATGCTTGATGAACTCTGCTTTTACGAGATGAAACAGAGCAGATGAGGTGGACACGAGATTCATAGGCTTATTCTGTCTTACTCAACTGAGTAGTTAATGATTTCATTTTACTATTTACTATAAAAGTTCTGGGAGTTTCAGTGTAGAGTTTTTAATTTTGTGCATTGAGTTTGTGGAACCCTTTAAATTTTGGGGTAAACTGTATTTTAACCAAAATATTATTATGATTAAAATTAGATCTTCCCTTCCTTTCATAATAGAAACGTATCCTCGCAGTAACATATAACTATCATTGCAGGAATGACCATTAAAGTATGCCTCTATGATGAGCCTGACCATATCCCTGTGCATACTGAAGAGATCTTTTACACTGAAGATGATTATCGTGATTTTCTAACCCGCCGGGGTTGGACTTGTCTAAGGGAATTTGATGGCTATAGAAATGTTGATAATATGGATGATCTTCGACCTGGTGCTATATACCGAGGGGTGAGTTGAGTAGAGGTAACACTGTATGATCAATCTTTAGCTATTTGCAAGCCATAGTATTGGGTTAGTGACCAGGAGTTTTGGGTTTTGGTAATTTAAAGGTCATAGGTTCAAACTTGCAGTCTATTAAAAAAAGAAAAAATCTTAATTTATTTGCTTAAAATGCCAAGTGAAGTGGAAGGGACTGTCTAAATTTTTTGACATATTTGGGGCACTAACCTGGATCTGTATCTTGTTTAGTTTTTGTAATGCTTCAAATGTTTTATGATAGGAAAATGGACGAGGCCGTGTGCTCCAATCAGTTGCCTCGACATCTACATGTCTGTAAATATGATTTTGGCAATGAGATCATATTATTTCTCTAGATTTTTTATATAGTATTGTGGTCATAACATTTTATATTTACTTCTATGCAGTGTATCGGGACAGTAACCTTTTTGTTTTTACATGCTGTCTTAGCTATGACTCACAATAAGCCGAGTCAACTCATAGCGTGGTTCATTAACAATTAAATTAATTAAAATTTTCCACCTTTGGGAGGGGTTTAAAGCTTTAATTCTGGACCTCTCCCGAATCAGATTAGTTGCGAAGCAATGAACCGATTGGAATATTTGGAAAAAAAATTAATTAAAACTTTTGTCTCATTTGATAAATAAGCTTAAGTTCTTACATGTTTGATTCATTAGCTCACAAGTCAATTTAATGTTTATATTTAGTTTTTTTTTCTTCCAAATGATAACAATTATTTAATTATATATATATATATATATATATATATATATATATATATATGGGGTAGGATCTTTTAACACTTCATCTGAGAGTCGTTAGATTAAAAAAGATTAATGATTCTGATTTGTAAGCATGTGCCATTGTTTTAGCGGCTCTTAGATGAGGTGTCAAATTTAAAATGATATCGGTGTCAAATTTAAAATTTGACACCGATGTCTTATTTGATCTTATAACTTTTTTTTCTTTCATTTTGATTTCTTAACTTATTGAAAGTTAGACGACAAAGTTGTGTCAATTAGCAATTTGTTAGAACTAACAAATCCCTATTACGTGGCTTAAAAGGTCATCGAGCATGCCAGGAGGTTGAGTTTGTAGCTTGCAACAGATTCTTCAACCCAAAATATACCTCAAATTGAAAACACTTATCAATCCTTAAACATACCCTACGACCATTTTAAACCCTAAATGTACCTTCCTCTGCATACAGAACCACTAATGCATATCCCATTTGTACCTTCTACCTAACCACCATTTGAAATCCTTAACGTAGCTCAAAAAGTAAAAGTCTTAATGCCTGTTTGGATGATTTTTTTTTCAGTCAGAAATTACTTTTTTTTAAAAAAAAAAACACTTTTATTTTAAAGTGCGTTTGGATACTGCTTCTAAAAAAAGCAGAAGACGTAAAAAAAAGTTAAAAACTTACTTATTTCAAAAACTAAAAATTTTAACTTATCAAAAAAGCAATTCAAAAAATAAATATTTTTTTAAAAATCTAAATAGTTGTAACTTTAATAAAAAGTACTTTTAAAATAAGTAGGACATAAAAATAACTTTTTTTAAAAGCAATCCAAACGCACTCTTAGAACTTTTTTGGGGGGTATTTGTTTAGGTAATTTTATGCTTTCACGTGAAACAGTAATCTTGTTTGGGATACTGAAATTGTTCCTCTCTTCAAAAAAAAAAAAAATGTTCCTCTTAATAATATCCTTACAAGTTTAAATTATTTGTATTGCATAAAACATCTCTTAGCAATGTGTCTCTTCAAAATTACTTTTTCCGCTGGAATTTTTTTTGACATTTTAAGGCAAAGAGTTATTAATTCACGAGTTTAATTACCAAACACAAGAAGAGGGTTGAAGATGCAGTCTATATCCAAAATATAATTAAATATCCAACAGTAAGTCACAAGTTTTATTATCTTTTCTTTATTTTTAATCTACAATTAATTTGATTTTTTTTTCTACACTTTTATATAATGATCCGTTGGCATGTAACTAAAAACATTTTTTTAGTAAGTAAAAAATTCAGATCAAGGGAAACCATGTTCTTTGCAAATAGGGGTGAAACTGGGTTGAGATGGGTCGAGCTTTGCCTTAAAAAGTTCAAGCCTATGACAAAATATTCTAATTTGACCTTGCTCGATAGTATAGCACGAGTCTAACTATTAGTCTGGTCTGTCTCATTTATAAAAAATAAATGGCCTGTCATGTCCCGTTAGCCTATTAATTTTTAACTTCCAAGTAAAACATGAATCAACTTAACAAAAAAACTCAAATTATGTTGTTAAAACAAAAATCACAATTTCAATATCCAAACAGAACCATAAATCACAACAACAGCTTATCACAATCTGCTTTTAAGTCACTCTTAAAAGCAAAATGCCCAAATTAAATAACATATATTTCTTCAGATCCAACAAACCAATCTATACTATGTAAATTAAAATAACTAAACGAATCCAACAAACACATCATGATGTTTGTAATAGCCAAAAATTTCTCTTCATGTTCTCTCCCCTACAAATACAATTCCAACGTTACATAAGTTGGCAAACAATTTGTAAATAGTACAATATTGACCGGTCTGTAGACTTATAGGTCAGGCCTTGTGAAAGTGGGCCTACGATCGATTTATTAAATAAACTTTTTTCAAGACCCGAGTCCGGCCTA
Organism: Gastrolobium bilobum; assembly: GCF_033153095.1. NCBI lineage: Eukaryota > Viridiplantae > Streptophyta > Magnoliopsida > Fabales > Fabaceae > Gastrolobium > Gastrolobium bilobum. The sequence goes on from NW_026896101.1 coordinate 189,714, forward strand.
TTTTACGAAATATATTAGATCAGATTTGACCTAATGTAAGCTGAGCCGTAGACCTCTGTAGACCGGTCTGGCTCTTTTCAGTTTCATCCCCTACTTGCAAGGTCCGAAGAATATCAATCCGGAAATCGAACTCAAGTCACGGTTAGAGTGGACATGAAATTATTTAGCTATAATAAAAGTTAATTAAAATTTCAAACATTCTTGTGAATAATTTAAAATTTTATTAATGTAGCTTCACAAATAATTATATAAAAAGTTTTTACACCAGCATTGGATAAAAATTAAATCCTATAGTTTTATACAATTTATATACTAATATCCTGTTAATGTGTTAGAGATAAGCTATCGAAGTATAAGTTCTGAGCTAATATGAACTTCGATCAATTGGTTAAAGGAATCTATCGATTATAATTTTGACAAAATTAAACTAAACATAAGAATTTTCATTAGCTGAAATAAAGTTGTAAAAACTATCCATCTATTTAAAATTTAAACGTATGTAAACTCATCATTTTATGAAAATCTTGATTAAAAAAAAATTGGTCGTCTAATATTTTTTATTTGAACGAAACTTTTACGCATTCCACGTGAACGAGTTTGAATGCCCTTCTGAGTAATCGGTCTGGTTTGGTGGGTCATCAATGCCTCAGTAAATCTCTGATCCCTGCCTAAATTAGAAGTGTTAAAAATAACATATCCTTCATATGTTTTTGTTAAGAAAGAAAGTTGTAAGTGATGAGACTTTATGTGAATAGAATTTGGAAGCACCTAGGTTATAGAACCGTGGTCCTCCCTCTCGAGGCTAGGCTCCCAGACAATTAGAATAGGGTTAGGGTGCAAAAGTCTAAAAGATAGGGCTAATTTTTCAGCCTAATGTCATTATGTCGACATTATGACACTTCATGGTCGACATTCCACAACCTCTGTCTTTCTCACTTGTATCGTTTCATTCTCTGTCATTTTTTCATAAGAATCTTGAACCGAATAGGACGTGTAATTTACATGGGTATCTCTAATAAATAACTTTTTGGATTCTACTGAGTAAGTATGCCTCATCTTCCCTCCACGTGGATGAATTGACTTTGTCATTCGTCTAAGTGGTCACATGTGCTATTGGATTCTAATTGATGAGAATTCTATTTCTCATTTGGTAACCCGTGTTGCACTGGTTAATGTCTTTGTCCAGGTCTTGCATTGTAACAATGCTTTCATCAGCACAGTAATAATGTCGTCTTCTTTTTTGCATTTTTTATTGTTTCAAAACCAAATTTAGTACAACAATTATGTATCTATCAGACATTGACTGAAAAATGGTTCTTATAATTTTTTAACAACGTAAAATAATTTATATAATTTTGATAAACGCAAACTGGTTCTATATAATTTTACTCTAAATAAGGAACAAACAAATTTAATAAGAACCATTCTATCCTTTAAAAAAATGTTTGTGGCAGAATTGACTGACAAGATCTCATTATTAGATTTAATTTCAAATAACTCGATCTTGGCCATTTGATCACAAGGAGTAAGTGATTTAGCAATTTGCATTGCTGCTTCCATTGAAATAGGATCTAAAATAGATGCTAGTTTCGATTACCCTTCAGCGTAACACAACTAGAAACCTTTCATTCTGAAAAATAGTATTCCTTACTAATATTCTGAATCTTGCTACTATTGAACAATTCCCCTACAAAGGTTACAAGATTCCCTACCGTAGCAATTTTGAATGAATCCTCCAATATTCTATTTACTTTTCAGGACTCTAGCTAAATGAATATTGTTACGAGATCACGACAAGTATATCGGTATACAAATAACAAAGTAAAGAGTAAAGTATCGCTTCCTATTGATGTATCGAGCAATAACATATCTATACGATCGAAGTAAGATCGACCTAAAAAGTTTTGAGAATATAATTCAAAATTAATAAAACAAAATTTTAAATTAACAATCAACTAATAAGATAAAAAAAACGGAAACAAGAATTCAAGAACGCAATCAAGAATGGATTGAAATTAATTATGCAAAGGCATAGCTATGGATTCAATTTCTCCAATTTCCTCCTAATGATTCTACTATTTCCTACAACTGATACTTAATTCATGTTATTGACAATTCTCTTTTTAGTGATTAAATCTCAATCCCTTGGTAATTTAACTCTTTACTTTATTCAAAATTCTAATCCCTTAGTGATTTCTCCTAAAACAAGCATTAAGAATGAGAATTAACAAGTCATAGATTTATAAGTCTACCCCTAGATCATACAAAATTCAGCAATCAATCAATCAGAATCCTACACCAATATCCCTATTGTTATGCAAGACTCATGTGTTCATTCATAATTGCCAGATCATAAACAAACTAGGAGTGAAAAATAAATTAATTGCATAACATAGAATCAACCATTAATTACAGAAAAGGAATAGAAAACATTAAAAATTCATTGGTTCTATCTACCCTAACCACAAAGAAACCTAACCTGACATAGTTAGGAGAACTAAAAAAATAGAAAAGAAACTAAAGAGAAACATAAAAGAACGAAGTAACAGGTCTCCACGATGAAGCCTTGACCGTTCCTCTGCATTCTCCTCTCCCCCGGGCTCGTGTTCTGCCTCCCAAGTCGTCCAAGAATGAATAGAAAACCCTAGGTTAAGTCTTTTAATCGCAGGAAGTCCATGGGTCCTTTTTTACGACGCTGCTCGCTCAAATGAGCAAATTCACGAGCAAATTTGACATCAAAAATATGGTTTCGTATTTTGGGCATAACTTGAGCTATACTCGTCCAATTGATATGATCTTGGTCTCATTGGAAAGATAAAAGAGAGATATACAACTTATATTATAACACGAGATCCAAATCCATCATCTTAGATCCTAAAAATTGGTTGGAAGATAGCTTTAGGGAGATTTTCATTAAATGAGTGCTCCTCACTTATCGCTTTAATTTCTTCTAACTTAACAATTGCTCCAATGCTCCAATTTAACAATTTAAACCTAAAACCATTATATTTTTAAGTCATTATCGCTTCTATAAACGTTGGATGTGTTGGAAATCGACAATCACACAGAATCGAGAAAACAAAAAAAGAGATAAGAGTAGAGAGATTGACACGATGATTTACCCTGGTTCACCCAATATAGGCTACGTCCAGCTTGTCTGTACTATATTCACCTCACCGCCACTCGTTACAAGTCTCTCGGTTTACAAGGCAAATATAAATAGGATTACAAGAAACCCTAACAGCAGCTATTCATGGGCCCAAGCCCAAACTGCTAAGAAAATTACAATAGAAACAGAGGCCTAAACATTACCTAGCGGGACCCCAGTTGCCTTTCTGCTGACCCCGACAATTAGGGCCAACATCATCATGTGAAGTATGAGCCATACCCAACATTCTCCCACTTGGTGAATGCTTCACATGTTTCTTCAATTCCAAAGCATCTGTACACCATTCAAACTTCTCCGAAGTCACTGCCTTGGTCAGAAAATCAGCATTGTTGACCTTTGTGTCAACCTTCTCCAGCAATACAACCTTGTCTTCAATCTTCTCTCTGATGAAGTGGTACTGTATGCCGATATGCTTGGTCCTCGCATGGAAACTTGGGTTCTTAGCCAAGAAAATGGCGCTCTGACTGTCACACCCAACGATCATCTCTCCTTGTGCAAAACCAAGCTCTTTACACAACCTCTGTAACCAAATAGCTTCCTTAACAGCATGTGTCAAGGCCATGTACTCAGCCTCTGTAGAAGATAAAGCAACAGTGCTCTGCCTCTTACTCATCCAACTGATAGCTCCGCCAAATGAAGAAACAACATATCCACTTGTAGATCTTCTACTATCAATGTCACCTCCCCAATCAGCATCCACAAAGCATCTCAGCTCTAACAATGTCTGTCCCCTTGAGCCCTTCACGCCTTCATAGCATAACCCAAGGTCAGACGTACCACGAAGATAGCGGAACACACGCTTCACAGCCGTCCAATGCTCATTTCCTGGCTTGGACATATACCTGCTCAATACTCCCACTGCTTGAGCAATATCAGGTCGAGTACAAATCATGGCATACATCAGACTCCCTACTGCACTAGCATAAGGAACTGACGCCATCTCTTCTTTTTCTTCTTCAGTCTTGGGACACTGGTCAGCCGATAACTTAGAACCAGTAGACATGGGAGTCAACACAGACTTGCAGTCAGTCATCTTGAATTTCTTCAGAACATCTTCTATGTACTTCTGCTGACTTAACCATAATCTTCGTTTGTCACGCTCCCTCTTAATCTGCATACCCAAGATCACATTTGCAGTGCCTAGATCTTTCATTTCAAACTGCTTTGCTAGCAGTCCTTTAATAGTGCTGATCATTTTCAAACTGTTTCCAACGAGTAACATGTCGTCAACATACAAAGTTAGAATAACAAAGTCACCTTCTAACCTTTTCACATAAACACAGTGATCAGCATCACAACGGTCAAAGCCAAGCTTCAGCACATAAGTGTCGAACTTCATGTACCACATCCTTGGGGACTGCTTCAGGCCATACAGAGATTTATTCAGCTTGCAGACTAGCTCCTCTTTGCCTCTTGCAATGAACCCCTCTGGTTGCTTCATGAAAATAACCTCCTCCAAATCACCATGAAGAAAAGCTGTCTTCACATCCAGCTGCTCCACCTCTAGGTCATATGCAGCTGCTACAGACAAAACCAGTCTTATGGAATTTAACTTTGCAACAGGTGAAAATACCTCACCATGATCAACCCCTTCTGTCTGTGAATATCCCTTTGCAACCAATCGAGCCTTGTAGCGTTCAATCTCCCCATTGGCACCAACCTTCTTCTTGAACACCCACTTGCAACCAATTGCTTTTCGGTCTGCAGGTAGATTCACCAAACTCCAAGTTTGGTTTTTCATCAGAGACTTCATCTCTTCTTTCATAGCTTCCTCCCACTGTTTGGCATCCTCCGAGCTCCTCGCATGTTTTACAGTGCTCGGATCATCACCTGTAATACTAAATGCACAAACATCATCACTAGCACACATGATATAATTTTCAGGTGTATACCTCTCAGATGGTCTTCTTTCCCTCGTGGATCTCCTCAGCACTGGTGCTTCAACCTCAGCCTCAGTTTCAGAAAATTCATCCTCTACCTCATTATATTTAGCAGCTTCAGAATTCAAATTTTCCAATTCAATCTGTGAGTTTATTGTATCCTCTTTCAAACCCACATCCAACTCCACCGTCTGTGACTTTTCAGGAGCTTCAGGAAAAATCTGATTCAACTTAGATTCTCTGAATACAACGTCTCTGCTGTAAGTTACACTTCTAGTATCCGGATTCCACAACTTATAACCTTTGACGCCATCCTTGTACCCAATAAAGATACACTTTTCAGATTTACTGTCAAGCTTGTTTCTTTTCTCCTTGGGTACGTGCATATAAGCTTCACAGCCAAACACTCTGATATGAGATACGTCTGGCCTTTTTTTAAACAGTGCTTCATACAGAGTCTTCTCCTTCAAAGCTGATGTAGGAGATCTGTTCTTCAGATAACAAGCAGTAGCCACTGCCTCTGCCCAAAACTCAGTTGCCAAGCCTGCACCGCTCAGCATACTCCGTGCTTTCTCCATGAGAGATCGATTCAACCTTTCTGCCACCCCATTCTGTTGAGGTGAGTAGGGCGTAGTCTTCTGTCTTACAATCCCATTGCTCGCACAAAACTGGTCAAATTTTGTTGAACAGAACTCCCCTCCATTGTCAGTTCTCAGCACCTTGATTTTTTGATCAAATTGATTTTCCACCAAAGCCTTGAACTCGCAGAATTTATCGAACACTTCATCCTTGCTGCGCAAGAAATATAACCACACATATCTTGAAAAATCATCAGTAAAAGAAACATAATACCTTGATTTTCCATGTGATGCTACAGGTGTGGGGCCAAACACGTCGCTGTGTATCAAGTCCAGAACCCCCTCAGCTTCCCTTGCAGGCCTTTACTTCTGCAATTCCTTCTCAGATGTCCAACCTTTTTGCACCTCCAGCACCTCATTTCAGATTTATCAGATTTATCACGGGACTTTGATCGTCCCCTCGATCTCCCTCTGTGACCAGACTTTGATTTGTCATCACTCCTCCCTAGCAACCAGAGCCTCATTGTTGGTACCTTCAGAACCTACCCTTCTCATCTTCTCAGACAATAAGGTAGTACAGACCAACCGAGCCGAAGCAGATGTGGGCAT